>NC_069504.1:470943713-471143713 GCF_027579735.1 Bombina bombina | reverse complement strand
TTTTTTTAATATGTAATATAGTTAATTTAATTGATAGTTTAATGTAATTTTAGTATAATAGTTAGGGTAGGGTAATTAATAGTTTAATATAGTTTATTTTAATTCTACAGTTAAGTTTTAATTTATTATAAGATAGGGATGTTGTAATTTTAATGTAAAGTTAGAGGGTTGTTAGGTTTAGGGGTTAATAGCTTAATTTAGTTTATGGCGATGTGGGGGGCTGGCGGTTTAGGGGTTAATAAGTTTAGTTAATGGTAGTGATGTGGGAGGCCAGGGGTTTAGGGGTTAATACTTTTATTTAGTTACGCTAGGGTCCAGGAGCGGCGGGATAGGGGTTAATACATTTATTTAGTTGTGGAGGGGTCCGGGAGCTGCGGAATAGGGGTTAATAACTTAATTTAGTTGCGGCAATGTCAGGACGGCAGATTAGTGTTTAGACTCGGGGCTTATGTTAGAGTGTTAGGTGTAAACGTAATTTGTTTTCTACCATAGAAATCAATGGGATATCTGGCAGCATCGAACATAAGCTTTGCTGCTTTCAGACTCCCATTGATTCCTATGGCATCCGCGGCCTGATTGAAAACCAGGTACACTGGGCCGGAATAGCGGCGAGCGTACCTGTTAGAAATTTGTTAACTTGCAAAAGGTGTCAGATAGATCTGTAATGACGTAAGCATCGATCTGTGTTGGATTGAGACCGGCGGATTATATGTTACGTCACAAATTTCAACTTTTGCCGGTCTGTAGGCTTTGATAACTAGGTCGAATCAAGCTCGCCATAATTATGCTGCGGAATTCCATCATATTTCAGGTTGATGGCTTGATAGATATGCCCCTTTGTCTGTACCAAAATAAAGAGATTTTTATCAGACAAGATAATTAATCATTGTCACTGCCCACAAACACTGAATACTTAAATATTAACATGTTAACAAGTGTTTGTTGTAGAAATACAAAACCAGCTATCAATGTACCTGAGTTTATGCATGGTTTAGTATTTTCCTTTAAAGGGACAGTCTACATTAAAATTGCTATTGTTTAAAAAGTTAGATGACGCCTTTACTACCTATTTCCCAGCTTTGCACAACCAACATTGTTAGATTAATATAGTTTATAACATTTAAACCGCTAAATTTCTGCCCGTTTCTAAGCCACTATAGACAGCCTCTAAATCACATGCTTTTGTATTTTCTTTTCAGAACAGGAGGCTGCTAGTTCATGTGGGCCATATAGATAACATTGTGCTCACGCCCGTGGAATTAGTTATAAGTTAGCACTGACTGGCTAAAAGGCAAGTCTGTCAAAAGAACTGAAAATAAGGGGGCAGTCTGCAGAGACTTAGATACAAGGTTATCACAGAGGAAAAAAGTATTTATGCAAAACTGGGGAATGGGTAATAAAGGGATTATTTATCTTTTAAAACAATAAAAATTCTATTGTAGACGGTCCCTTTAATGAAACAAAGAAATGTAAACAGCACCAAACCTCAATTTATTCTCAATGACATAAAAAGACAAGCAATATGTCTGACAGGATCTTCATTTGTCCATATGGGTCCTAAACAAACAGAAAACAACTCAAGCCACTACCTGACCCTACATGACTAAGGACAATGTAGTGGCTTGAGATGTTTTCTGTTTGTTTAGAGCCCCTATGGACAAATAAAGGTAATATTAGACATATTCCTTGGCTACACTGCTTTGTTCTTTAGTATTTAACTTGCTGCTGTTTTTCTTTTCTGCATCTGAAACATTTGAATTGAACTAAGCCATGCTAAAGAGCATCTTTATGTAGCCTAAAAATATTGATGGGGCCACTGAGTCATTTTGGATTGTTCGGCGTCTGCTTATGGAATGAGCACATCATAATCTGCCCTGTGATACAAATTATGTGCCAAACAGCTGGCTGAGTTGGTTTACTGTTTTACCATTCCATTTCCTCTATTCCTAAATATTAAATGAAAACAAGTGATTACATGTAGCAAAAAGTAAAAACCTTATGCCATTATACCAGGTGCTTGTATGACTAAAATATAACAAATATAGTTGTAGATATAGAATTGTAAAAAGTCAACGGAAAGCAGTTTTACACAATGTCTGCATATTTATAAATGCAGTGTATTATATGAGCAGAGCACCCTGCTATTAACAATATGCGGTTTTTATGTGTCACGTTTCATTACCAAACAGGAAATAAACGTTCAACACAAAGAACATCCTGTTAACTGCATCTAGTTCGATCATAAGTAACTTTTGTCCACAATAGAATTAAAATCTATAATCACAAATTAACACATAAATATATATTTATATAAGCATATACATATACATTTACTGGGAACACACAGTTCCCATAGACTGCAATGTAAAGGCACGCCCCACACCTGCTCCCTTTAGACCCCAAAAACTGCTTTTTTGCAGGTATTTTATTAAAAAATAAAGATGCTACTATCTTTCTATTTTAATAAAGTATATCACAATTGATTTTGGGGGAATTTAGTGGACATTTATAAAATTAACCAGAGATCTGAAGTTAATATTTTTTAATTTATTAGGGGGACATTTTAGAAAACGAACCAGAGGTCTGACCTCTGATTAATTTTTTGAGCGCTACTTGTAATGGCTGGTTATTTATCGCAAGCCCACAAACTGGCAAATGTTTCTGTTTGCAGCCACGCGCTAAATTAGCGCTCCACTTGTAATCTAGCCCCAAATGCCCCCAAAATGCAGTGTAGCATACAGTAGCATTTTTATTTTTTAATAAAATAACTGCACTAGACAGTATTTTGGGGGTAAAATTTGGGGGGAAAGTGCCTTCCCAGCAATGCGAATGCAAGCTTGCGTTCGTATTGCTGTTAACTTGTAATACGAGTGTACATTAGCGTGCACTAGTATTACAAAATGGAGCGCTAATATTGCTTTCATTAAAGCGATATATAGCTCTCCACATGTAGCCTGGCCCTGAATCTTCCACTGCGCATAATAGGTTAAATAAAAAATTTTTACTTAAAGTGATGGTAAACTCTTCCTTTTATAAAAACAGATCCGTAATGTTAGTTATATTTTAGATAGAGTTTCATCATCAGTTGTAATCAAGCAGTGACATGCAGTCATAGGAGGCAGGTGAGGCAGCTATGTGTGTAATTACACTTTCTTTTTAATAATCTTTAATAAAAAAAATTCTTTTAATTTTTTTAATATTTTTTTTTTTATCCCAACTGAAACTCCCCGCTGCTGACACTGCCAACATTCATCTAATTGAATTCCATTTTTTTAAACTTAAGTTCATATCCATGCATTCATCCATATTGTGCAAGGAAGGAGAGGCTGTGAGCCATTCAGCTCCCCTCCCTTTGCGCAATATAGATGCATGTCTTTGAGCAAATTTAATATGGGCCACAGAGACTGCCACCCAGTGGCACTTAGTTAGTCTCTTAGTCCGTGGCCAATACCACTCCCAACTGAGGCTGCTCTCCCAAGCAGCCTCGGGAGCCAACCATCATTCAGCAGTCCGGTGCTCACGTGACTGTGACTGTCTCAGTAGCTCTGGTGGGAAGTGAGACTGTGAACCGACAGCCGAGTGACGTGTCCTGCAGCTACCTACTGCTCTGGTGCAATGCTCTGAAAATTGGAGCGTGCATTAAACTTTTTGGGCAATATTTTGGACATTGCATAAACCCTTAACCAAACACTGTTTTATGAAAGGTGAGTAATATTCTTAAAGAAGAAGGAAATGCCAGACTAGAGCAGGAGCAAGCAGAAGCCGCAAAGAACTTTTGGTAGGTGTCTGACATAGTTTTCTTAAAGAGACGCAGCTACCACAACTAAAGAGATTTAAAAATACCATGGGAGAGAATCCTTATCTATGTGATCTGGGATACATTCTAAGTGACCTGATATTGATAATGACAGTTGTACAGCAATGTTGCAGGACTGTCCCTATATTTAGGTGGGTCAAGAGCTATCTCTAGACATTTTCAAGAAGTAGCAATGGATACTACTTTTAAGGAGCCTGAGTGGCTAATAGCAACAAGAGCTGCCATTGCTGCCACTGACTCCTCTTCCATAGTGAGCCCATAACAGTCATGCAGCCACTTTAGGTGCTATACAGAAGCTTTAAGCTATAGAACACTCAGGGATATATTTAACAATAACAACTTTTAGCATATGTAATTGCTGCTTTTTGCTTTTTCATGCGCATAATATAAGGTTTTAATGATGTTCCATTAATTGAGAAGATAAACAAAAAAGGATATTGCTTGGCTGCTGATGGTCTTATCATTAGAAGAATGAGAGTATATATATATATAAAAATCCATTCTTGGGATAAGTGTGTTTTCAGGAGAAGACTACAGTGATGAATGAGTCTAAAATAGCAAGAAAACTTCATTATAGTTGAGTGTTTGCATTTTTATTGGTTTCATTATTATTACATATTATTATTTCAAACAGTTTTGAATAAATTAGCATAGTCAGTGAATGTGATCTGTAAAGGAGCGCTAACTGATTACTAAAGTCATTTAACTGTATTAAACATTGAGACATGAGTTTGTCACTGTAGCAGCAGCACTCTGTAATTATCATGTTAGGTAACAAGGATGGAGGTCATATGCAGGGGCTCTCACATTCAAACCTCCTCTCAGTGTTTTATAGATAGTGGCCACTGCTTATATGTGCCCAAACCTCAAATCATCCTGTCTAAACCCCAGACAGCACTACCACTTCCTGAGACCCAGGTGCTGATTCCATGTGACAAAATGCTGGCAGGTATATGAGTAACACATGCTACTGTAACCTTAGATTCAACAAATACTAATGTTTTATTGGTGTATTACTATATTAATTGTTCTGTTTGATAACTTCTTTCTGCTGTGCTGCTGACTTATGTTACCCTTTTATTGTTGCTCCTGAGCTTTCCTAGATAAACCTTTCAGCATAGATAACAAGAGAAGGAAGCAAATTAAATAATAGAAGTAAATTGTAAAGTTTCTAATTAATTGTATGCCTTATCTGAATCATGAAAAAAATGTTTTAGATTTCATTTTCCTACAATGTCCCTTTAATGTATTTCAAGGGTTAAATGCATAGCCGAGAAGCTAATTTGTCCAAAAAATAAAGCATCTCTAAGAAAACAGAGCAGGGTTTTTTTATTTTTAAAAGGGATAGGAAAGTGAAAATTAAACTTGAATGTTTCAGGCAGAGCATGTAATTTTAAGACGTTTAAATGCACTTCTATTTTCAAATGTGCTTTGTTCTTTTAGTATCCCTTGTTGAAAAAGAATATGCACATATCCTACACTAGTGAGAGATAAATAAACAGCGTTAAGAGTGATGAGCTAATCACTCTAATGCTAATAAGGGGGCGGCACACCTCAATGTAATAGAAATGAAGCTATACAGTAATAATATCTGTATCCTATACAGTACTTATTCACATTAAAATAGATAGCAATATATAATTAGTCAAATCCTAGCTTCACATTAACTATTGTAAATTTGTATAACACAGTGACCAAATATGTTCAAAAATATGTGGCAATAAATACGGTAAATACCAATCCCTAAAAGTCTCTGTGTAAAAAGTCTCTTCAAATGCTCCAATGACACAAGGGACAAGTGGCACGAAAGAAACTCTGTGGCTGCTCTCTGGAAAAGCTCGTCAGAATCAGATGAATTCCTGAAGAAAGGAAAAAATACAGAGGCGCCTCTAAGTGCAGTATCACCAAACAAGATCCAGTCATCAACAAAAGTATATGTAAATATACTCACATTTAGCAAAGCACACTATAGTGCAATTGGAACAGACCGAGACTTCTGAGCCGCTCGGCTGACTCTGATCAGCAGTAACTCTAACAGGAGGAATTCTGTTCCGTGGTTTCCCCGTAACGCTCCGTTTTGCAACCGCTATTGGTAACTTATCAGCAAGTGACTACTTGCGGGGATACAGGTACATGGAACAACGAATCCTCCAAACATCCACAAAGGCAGCGGTAGTATGTTTAAAATACTTTAATTTAAAACATATTAAAAACAGTGACGCGTTTCTCGGCGTGCAAGGCCGTTTCCTCAGACGTGTATAACCACACTACTGCTGTCTATTTGAAAGGACAATAGCCAATCAATGATACCTTGTTTTCAAATTCACGCCTCCTTGTGTGACATCACACAGGTACGTAGCGTTCAGCTGTTACCTCCTAATAACTAAACCTCTCTTCTATTGCAAATACTAGTACTTGATTAAGCATCTCTAAGAAAACAGAGCAGGTTTTTTTTTTGTTTTTTTTTAAAGGGATAGAAATGTCAAAATTAAACTTGAATGTTTTAGGCAGAGCATGTAATTTTAAGACTTTTACATGCACTTTTAAATGTGCTTTGTTCTTTTAGTATCCCTTGTTGAAAAAGAATATGCACATATCCTACACTAGTGAGAGCTAGTTGCTGATTGGTGCCTGCACACATTTGTCCCTTGTGATTGGCTAACTAGATGTGTTCAGATAGCTGCCAGTAGTGCAATGCTATTTCTTAAACAAAGGATAACAATATAATGACGCAAATTTGATAATAGAAGTAAATTGGAAAGTTATTTGAAATTGTATGTTCTTTTCAAATCATAAAAGAAAATTTTGGGGTTTCCTGTCCCTTTAATTTTTATTTTAGTAGATAAATGTTAATTTGTTTTACAACATTAAAGGCGCATTACACAATTTTTTTTTCATGTTTCAGATAAAAAAAAATACAATATTGAACAACTGTACATTTTACTTCTGTTATCTTTTTTGCTTTCTTCTTTTGGTATCCTTTGAAAAGCATACCTAGGTAGGAGCAGCAATGCACTAGTGGTAGCATCTGGTGATTGGTGGCTACACATATATACCTCTTGTCATTGGCTCATTTAATGTGTTTAGTTTGCACCTAGTAGCGCATTACTGCATATCCTTCAACAAAGGATAGAAAAAGAATGAAGCAAAAAGAGAATAAAGCAGATTTAATAATAGCAGTCAACCTGCCAGTTTAATTGTAAATTTAGGCTGCCTCTGCCGGGTTCATATATGTGTTTCTCTGGCGTATCATAGTCAGTGCCTTATATATATATATATATATATATATATATATATATATATATTTATTTATGTGTTAATATGTGTATATATAAGCATATACATATATATTTACAGGGAACACACAGTTCCCCCATTGACCTGAGACAGATGATCCTGAGAAATCCACCACGAGAGAGTCTCTTGTCAACTAGTCCAGATGTATCCTCTGAGACAGATCCGAGTGGTCTCAGTTCCATTGTCTGAGCATGCATAAATGTAGAGCTCTCAAATGGAATTGAGCAAAGGGAATGATGTCCATGGAAGCAACCATCAGACCAATTACCTCCATGCATTGAGACACTGATGGCCGAACAGTAGACTGGAGAGAGAGGCAAGAAAAGACAACAAGATCTCTGTATGAGAGTTTGCTAGTTGTAAAGATGGCAACTGAACAAATATGTCATCCAGGTAAGGCACCACCACAATTCCCTGAGACCTGACAACTGCCAAGAGAGCCCCAGAACCTTTGTGAAAATGCTGGGAGCTGTGGCAAGGCCAAACAGAAGAGCAACACATTAAAAGTGCTTGTCTATAAAAGCAAATCTCAGGAACTGGTGATGATCTCTGTGGATGGGAACATGAAGATACGCGTCCTTCAGGTCTATGGTCGTCATGAACTGACCCTCTTTGACCAAAGGAAGACTGGAACGAATGGTTTCCATTTTGAAGGACGGTACCCTGAGAAAATTGTTGAGACACTTTAGGTCTAAAATGGGTCGAAAAGTTCCCTCTTTTTTGGGAACCACAAACAGATTTGAATAGAATCCTAGACCCTGTTCCCTTACTGGGACTGGAACAATCACTCTCAGGGAGGAAAGTTCCTGAATGCAGCTTAAGAATGCCTCTTGTTTTACCTGATCCGCAGATAATCTGGAGAGGAGGAATCTGCCCCTGGGAGGAAGAGTCTTGAATTCAATTTTGTACCCCTGAGATACTATGTCCACAGCCCAAGAGTCTGGGACATCACGTATCTAAGCTTGTCGAAACAAGGAAAGTCTGCCCCCCACTTGATCCAATCCCAGACCGGGGGCAGACCCTTCACGCTGACTTAGTCTTAGATGAATGCTTCTTTGATTGCTTCCCCTTATTCCAAGACTGATTGGGTCTCCAAGAGGACTTGGACTGCTCCGGCTTGGAGGAGGGAGAGGAAGACTTTTGACCTTTGAAGTTACGAAAGGAGCGAAAATTAGAACTCTGACGTCCCTTAGGTCTATTCTTCTTGTTTTGTGCTAGAAAGGACCCCTTTCCATCCGTAATTTCCGAAATTATCTCCGCCAGCGACGGGAGCTTGGACTTGGAGGTAACATCCACTGACCAAGATTTAAGCCACAGAGCCCTGCGGGCTAGGACAGTGAAGTCATCTTGGCTCCTAGTCTAATGACTTGCATGTTAGCATCGGAGATAAAGGAATTGGCCAGCTTGAGAGCCTTAATCCTATCTTGGATCTCCTCTAACGGAGTCTCCTCTAAAATCATAATCAGGTAAAGCATCACACCAATAAGATGCTGCACTTGCTACCGTGGCAATACAAACTGCAGGTTGCCATTGTAGACCCTGATGAACATACATTTTCTTTAAATAAGCCTCCAGCTTTTTGTCCATAGGATCCTTAAAAGAACAGCTATCCTCTATAGGAATCGTGGTTCTCTTGGCCAGAGTAGAAATAGCCCCTTCTACCTTAGGCACAGTACGCCATGAGTCCCGAATTGAGTCAGCAACAGGAAACATCTTTTTAAAGACAGGGGACGGGGAAAAGGGAATCCCTGGCTTATCCCATTCCTGTGCAATGATCTCCGACACACGGTCTAGAACAGGGAACACTTTCACAGAGGAAGGAACATCATAGTATTTGTTAAGCTTACTAGATTTTTTTAGGGCTGACAGCGACAGAAGAATCGGAGTCTTCCAAAGTAGCCAGTACCTCCTTTAGAAGTAAACGAAGGTGTTCAGGCTTAAATCTGAAGTTTACTTCTTCAGAATCAGACAAAGGGGCCTATCTATCAAGCTCCGAATGGAGCTTGAGGCCCCATGTTTCTGGCAAGCCTGCAGGCTCACCATAAACACCAGTTATGAAGCAGCGGTCTAAAGACCGCTGCTCCATAACCCTGTCCGCCTGCTCTGATTAGGCGGACAGGAATCGCCGGAATTCAACCCGATCGAGTATTCAATGCTGAATACGGAGAGTGTATTGCTCTCCGCATTCAGCGAGGTCTTGCGGACCTGATCCGCACTGTCGGATCAGGTCCGCAAGACCTTTGATAAATAGGCCCCAAAGGATTTATACTGTCTGAATCTGAGATTTCACCCTCAGAAGCTACCGAGGTATCCTCCTCATCAGATTTATGGGGGGTCAACATTCGCATCAGCAGCAGATGAGACAGACACCTTACTATCAGAAAAATGTTTTGATTTCCTCTTGCGCTTCCCCATCATGGAAAAAACAGATAATGCCGCAGATACCGCAGAAAATATCTGTGCAGCAATATCTATTGGCAAATACACTCCTCCAGGAGTCTGAGAGAAACTGTAGGGCACTGTATGTGAAGCCATTGAGGCTTGAGACGTTTGAGGAGAAAGCTGTGGCATTGCCTGAACAGCATCATCCTGAGAGACATTAGGCACAGAAACAAGAAATTTATCTTTACACTTTAAGGTCTTTTCTAAACACGAGGAAAAAAATTGCATAGGCAAGACAATTTCAGCCTCCAAACATAATAAGCATATATCAAAAGGAACAGACACCTGTTCATTATCCATAACTGATAAAGTACCCAAAAAGTAAGGAATGTCGCTTTGAAGCTGAGGTGCCCTACCGTAACCTGGAGAAGCTGCACAAATTTAGGACTCTCTAATCAGCCAGATGATAACCCCACAGCTGCAACTGAAGAGAAACTCTTCAGGAATGACGCCGCTCCGCCCAAAGCTACAAGAGGAAGAGCGGGAGGTCACGTGAGCGGCATCAAAAGAATAGTATGAGAGTAGTACTAGAGAGCGCAGGAAGATACACCAAACTCCTAAAAATACCTATGGGTCCCCAACTAGGTAGCAGAAATGAACATAAGAATAAAAAATAGATAGGAGCGCTAAAAGCTAAAGGTGGTAAGGTATATTAATGTGAGACTTATTAGAGAGAGAGAAAATAGACAAAGTAGATGAATGTCTAAAGAGACAAAGATTTATTCACATTAGGTGATATATAAAATGTAAAAAACGGACGTCTCCGTAAATAAAAGCAATTTATACAATTAAGTTGCCATAACTAGATATATGACTAGACTTGCAATGTAAAGTTCATAATGCAGCAAAGATAGTCCAAATCCACACTGAACTTTCAATCGGGAGTTGGTTTGCTAGCAAAACAAGGGCTTACCCAGACGAGTGCACATTCAGTCTTCTCCGTGACTAGTTGTACGGCCGTAATGACGTCACTATTGAGGGCGCTGTCCTGAATACACTTTCTGATTGGTGTAAATGCGAGGTCAGTAAGTTGCACTGTTACTTGGCTTTCTTTGCTACAATGCAGCGATCATCGAAGAAAATATTCCTGCACTTAGTGCCAGATAGCACGCAGGATACCAAATCCAAGAATGTAGTATAGAGTAATGTCCAGAAATGACCCGTTACAGGTCTAGTGGCAAAATTGGAAATGGCTAACAGTGTTAGCCATGATATAATATGAAAACTGATATAAATTTGAATGACAAAGGGCTTAATTTTACATTTAACCACAGTAAAGATAGGGTAGTTTTTCTAGATTTAGAAATAATGGTTATAAATAGCAATTTAGAGACTAAGACACATTTCAAAGAGGTAAACTGTAACAACTTTATCCATTCACAAAGCTGTCATCTCCAGCAATGGATAGACAACATTCCAGTGGGCCAAAGCCTAAGAGTAAGGAAGAACTGCTCCAGAATCTCAGACTTTGATAATCAAATAGAATCCCTGATTGATAAATTCAAAGATAGAGGCTATGACGATGAGGTCATAAATAAAGCTGTGGTAAGAGCAAGGAACACAGACAGAAAAAGCCTCCTTTCATATAAACAGAAACCCCCTAATAATGACTCTGAAATAATTAATGTCCCATTCATAACTGAATATAATGAAGATCATAGAATTATGCGAAAAATTCTTAATAAACACTGGCCCATATTAAAAGCTGACCCTATAGTTGGAGATTCACTCCCACAGAAACCAAGATTGATTTTTAGAAAAACTAGAAATTTCAAAACACTACTTGCACCTAGCACATGTATAAGAACAAAAAAACCTATCCTTACACAGAAAGATCTACAAGGAGGGAAAATATCAGGTTTTTTTCCCTGCTATTCTTGCAAGGCTTGCAAGCATAGTGATAAGAGAAAAATAATACACATCCCAAAATCAAATAAAGAAATTACTATTAAGGACTGTATTAGATGTACCACAAAGGGAGTAATTTACATTTTGAGGTGCACATGCAATTTTATATATTTCGGGGAGACCAAACGAATGATCAGAGATAGGATCAGGGAGCATTTATTATGCATTGAGAAAGGAATGGTGGACACCAACTTATATAAGCATTTCAAGTCAATACACAAAGGGAACACTAAAGATTTGAGTTATTGGGGAATAATACAGGTGAAACAAAACTGGAGGGGAGGAAATATAGAGAAAGCTCTAAAAATCAAAGAAGCAGAACTGATTTATAGATATAATACCTTGTTCCCTGCCGGTCTGAACTCTGAGTTAGACATTTCTCCTTTTCTATTTGACTGAAAATTAGTCTGCACAAATAAACATGACACCATATCACTTAGCAGGTTCTATTGATATATTCTCCTACTATATATCTTTTATTACCCCCTTTTTATTCGTTCTATTACTATTTTCCATTTTTTATCTATATATAAAGATCTCTTTTTTATTGAAGAAACCCTTCTGAGGGAGTTGGAATACCAAATGCAAAACTCCCTAAGATTGTATATATGTTTTTATATATAAGTTGCCCTAGCCAACTTATTGTTGCCAATACCATCTTAAAAGTATGACTACCTTAAAACCAAAGACCGCCTTAGCTTCAATCTCCCAGGTGGAATTTGACCAATGGGAAGCAAGCTACACCTTTAAAAGAAGATACACCTGTTGCAGATTATTCATCTTGAAAAAGCCCTGCAGAGGGAGAAACGCGTTGATGTACTGCAACTAAACCTAAGCTACTATTTGTCATTTAAAAGTGTGCAATACTGCTAACACTGTTAGCCATTTCCAATTTTGCCACTAGACCTGTAACGGGTCATTTCTGGACATTACTCTATACTACATTCTTGGATTTGGTATCCTGCGTGCTATCTGGCACTAAGTGCAGGAATATTTTCTTCGATGATCGCTGCATTGTAGCAAAGAAAGCCAAGTAACAGTGCAACTTACTGACCTCGCATTTACACCAATCAGAAATTGTATTCAGGACAGCGCCCTCAATAGTGACGTCATTACGGCCGTACAACTAGTCACGGAGAAGACTGAATGTGCACTCGTCTGGGTAAGCCCTTGTTTTGCTAGCAAACCAACTCCCGATTGAAAGTTCAGTGTGGATTTGGACTATCTTTGCTGCATTATGAACTTTACATTGCAAGTCTAGTCATATATCAAGTGATGGCAACTTAATTGTATAAATTGTTTTTATTTACGGAGACGTCCGTTTTTTACATTTTATATATCACCTAATGTGAATAAATCTTTGTCTCTTTAGACATTCATCTACTTTGTCTATTTTCTCTCTCTCTAATAAGTCTCACATTAATATACCTTACCACCTTTAGCTTTTAGCGCTCCTATCTATTTTTTATTCTTACGGCATCAAAAGAAACTGCGCATTAAAGAAAAAGCACGCAATTCTACTTTGAAGCAAAAAAAACCCCAAAAAATAAAGTAGCCGTTCCGTCAAAAAAGACCTTTGCAATAAATACACATAGTCATAGGGTCATTAGCCATCCCATAACTAATGGAAGCCGTTAACCCCTAGTTTCCTCACATACAAATAGTGCCTGCATACTGCCCCAAATGAATCCTCCCAAAAGGATTATAATGTCCCATAACAATGAATGCAGAATTAAATTAGATAGTGCAAGTCTCTAGTACCTAGAAGACAAAAGCACTTACCTGCAAATCTAGCTGTCGGGCAGGAAGACAGCTCACAAGGCGTGAAAGGACACATACTCCTTAAAGAGACCTGTAGAAAAAGAAAGAACAGAGTAACTAACTTTGGCTTTCTATACCAAGGGCAGCAAATATGTTAGAAAACAAAGCAAGGACCACCTCACCACTTTCTAACTGCTTAAAAGCCACCACTACTTGATGTGGACACAGATAAACCCAAATCCTTGCTTGCAGGGAAAAGTACCCAAACAAGGAATAAAATCTTCAGACACCAACTTCACGTCCTCCATTGACAGAGGCAAAGAGGATGAATGGGGGTTATGGGTAAGGGAAGTGACACTTAACAGCTTTACTGGGGTGCTCTTTGTCTCCTCCTGCTGGCCAGAAGTGAATATCCCACTAGTAATTGGAATGACGCTGTGGACTCTCCATGTCTTAGGAAAGAAAAGTGTATATAAATGTGTTTGCTATTTCTTTAACAAAGGAAACCTAAAGAATGAAGCAAAATAGATAATAGAAGTAAATTGGAATGTTATTTAAAATTGTATTCTCATTAAGCATGAAAGAAAAATGTGGGGTTTCATGTCCCTTTAACTTGCAAATCTTAATCAGAAGACATTTTAACCATGTATATATAAGAGGGGATCTCATGGGTTTCATCCAATGTTTGGGGAAACCTAATCTAGCAACTAAACTTTTTTAAATACAATTTCAGATATTTCCAGTCTGACTGTGACTTACTTGATCTCCATGTGTCCTCCAGCCTTTTTTGCTATCTGCACCAGTTCTTTCCCATACTTTTCTTCTGCTTGCGCACTAGACAAAAGAAAAAATACAATATTTATTATTGGATCATAATAATTTGCATTGGCTAGTGGGAACATTACCAGAGATTAAACAAAAACCCTGCTTCAGCAACAGTTGTCAACCACCAGACTATACGGCAACTGTTTACATGTTAATTCCTTTTCAGAACATTTATTTTAGTACAAAACATTTAATTTATTTTTGTGGCTAAGATTATAAGAGTATATATTAAAGGCCACAACACAATAAACCATATATTACAGACCCATACACTGAAAGTACTTGTAAAGACAAATGTAAAAGCTCACTGTGATGACAACTCACTCTGAGTCCCACTCGTGCGGCTATCACGGTGCTAGCTTAAAGTGCTGTCCCACAATAAAAGATTGAAACAAGGCTTACCACTCTTCTGTTAGGACTTGCCCTGTGTAACCGGCGATGACTTACAGGGATTCGGAAGGTTCCATAAGCACCCGCTGTATGATAACAGCAGCCAGTCCTTGTTAGCGTGTAACACTTACACAGATAGTGTGCAGCCTCGCTATGGTGCCAGAACAATATCGACGGCACCGGCTGTGATGCTGAAAGTGCTGGGGCGCTCCACTCCACCCCTTGATTCAAAATATCCAAAAATAATGCCACAAAGAAGCAGTTCCAGTATCAAGGACAGGCCTGGAGAGAATTATATGGCTAAAACGTCCATTTTGAAGTGCCCTAGAGGCAGGAAACGCGTCAGCTGTAGATCCTGGTTGCTGTGCCCTTTTGTTCTTTTAAACATGCATATATATTAAAGGGACATTCCGGTCAAAATTGAAATACACTTAGATGAATTACATCTTTTAATAGAATTATATTTGCAATATAAATGCATTGGCAAAAATGTTTCTCGTAAAAGTTATCACTGTTTTACTGTTTTTCTCTGGACGTGTATATGAAGCACAGCTAGATATTCTTAGTGCACCAGCATTTTAAATACTGCAGCTCCTATGAGTGCAAGTGGGGCTTGTATCATGTCAGCAATCAACAAATTGAGTCATTACCCAATGGAACAAGCATCTTAGGCTCTCTAAGCAAGTGATGTGTTTAAAATGCTGGTGCACGGTGCATACATAAATACACTTTTGAAACAGTTATAGCTTTTTCGAAGCATTTTTGCTACTACTTCTACATTTCAAAATTTTTGCCATAGTGACGAAGATTGATTACAAGTGGGTCTTAGACTGTGTTCTGGGATTGTTGTTTGTGGTAGTTATGACTACCTAGGCTGGAGGCGCGGTTGATAATTATCCAATCATCTGACTTGGAGTGTGGATTGTTCCATTTTTTCAGCCTAGGGGCACCCACTAACAGGGGGGAGTGTGTGAACTGTGGGACCTCGGATCACCGTTATCGTATAGTAACACATTTGTAACACAATTTGTTGATTAACACTTTATACCATATTGGCCCAGTATGGTTTATATGGGCATTTTTACTGTAGTAGTGCACTTTATGCACGGTTGGGCTACATATTTGTTATAGCCCTCTGAGCTCTGCACACAGTCTCCTATGATTGATGACCTGAATGAAGGAGGAGCTGACAGGCCTTTATAAGTTTGTTCATTTGCACAGTTATGTTGTCAGAAGAAGGGACATTTGAGGTACCGAAATGTCACAAATAAAATATTTTTATCACAGATGTCCAAAGTCCAGTGAGTGCTTTACTTCACTTTTCTATACCTATATATATATGATTATTATATATAGTTATAGATATATACAGATATATATAGGAATATCTATTTATAAATACTTAGAACATATTCTGCTATGTGCAGAACATTGGAATGTGAAATATTTACAGTAAACAGTTATAACACTTTATTAAATATGAATAGTGCATAAATATGAATTTTCACATTTTCATCTACTTAATTGCAAAGGGAAAAAATGCACTATATACCGGTATATATATGTGTGTGTGTGTGTGTGTGTACATATGTATATATGTGTTTAAATGTGTATATATGTCTGTAAATACATATATAAATATATATATATATATATATATACACATATAAATACATCTGTATACATGTATATATATATATATATATATATATATATATATATATATATATATATACACACATATTTATACATGTGTATGTATGTATCTCTATGATAAAGCCCTTTGTCTGCCTTTTTTTTAAATACCTGAGACCTCATATCTTTGAGCACTTATAACTTTTCTGTACAATATTTGTATTTAGTAATTTCTATTAGATGGTGTTATTATGAGTGTAAGTTTTCTTTGAATGTATTTTTGATGTGTTTTGTGATACTTTTATGTTTCGTGAAACAGTTAACAACAGCTCTGAAGTCACAGTAATCATTCTAGCGTAAATCGTGATTGCGCTCAAGTGATGGCGTTTATTGTCAACTAGTAATATGAGTGCAATTTAATCTGTGCGATAACAATAGCGAAAACATGATAACGCTTGGGGCAAACGTTTGCGCTCCACTCGTAATCTGGCCGAATATGTTTTAGCTTTCAATGTGAAATCTGTATTTGCTAGATTACAAGAGCCGAGCCAACGTTAGTGCATGATATTACTAGTTGAAAGTAAACATGTTAGCACGGGAGACAAACTAAATTAGTGTGCGTTAAAAGTTTACTTCTGGCGGTGTTTGTGTGCAAGCGAAATAGTGCGTCAATTGTAATCTGGCCCTAACTAGGCAATAAAAGTGCAAACAGAATATTAGTTTTTATTTCAAACAGAAATTAACTATGTGTAGGAATAAAACCTTGCAATGTGTATTTATTTATTTTATCTGTCATTTAACTGAAGAATGTGGAGTTTTCTTACCATGCAACATGCTACACAGTGGTTGATCATAGAAACATAGATTTTGACATCAGATAAGAACCATAGGACCAATAAGTCTGCAGAAATGTAGCTATCCCTAATTAGCTACAATAAAGGAAATAAGATAAACATAGTCTATAGGCTTTTCAAGTTGTATGTCCCTATACTGTAAAACAATTACATTACTTTTAACAAAATGAATCCTCCATAACATATTTGATTATTACCCAAGCCGATGGTCTATGTTACAGAAATGGTGGGACAATATTTCTGGCAGTTCTTTTTTAGCCAACACTGCAGCCTTAAAGGGACAGTCAACACCAGAATTTTTCTTGTTTAAAAAGATAGATAATCCCTTTATTACCCATTCCCCAGTTTTGCAAAACCAACACTGCTATATTAAAGTGAATGTAAACTCAGCGCGCTCTCTAAAATTCCCCTTAACAAATACGTTAAAATAATATGACTTTAATTCATGAAATTTTTTTAAAGATTAAAATTAACGTGTTTTTTGTTGTTTATTTACTTGCATACGTCATTATAATCCTCCGCCCGGCATTGCATTATCGTTGTAGGCACGATCGTTATAACCAATAATTTGATTAACCACGGGGGGACCAAACCCCTTTTGCTGTCGTCACGGGTCCGTATTGCGCTTGCGTTATACAGCACTTCCTACATTGTTATCTGAAGCTCGTTCAGATTTCGCGCATGCGCAATAGCAAACTTCACGGACATTCATTCTTGCAATATTTCAGCGATAGGTCAGTACAATGCTAAAGTGGCTCCGTATTCTACAATGACATGTCAATAAATATTAAAGGAATAATCTATCTATTCCTAGTTTTAAAGAATGTTGACAGACAGCTGCATCGAGGTTTGATGCATGCGCAGTGTTTATCAGACGGGAGCGCGCATTGACACAGCGGGTGGGACCGCTGTATACATACAATAGAAAAGAATAAGGAAGTTGAGAGTGGGAGGAGCAGGTATATACAACGAGCATTATTTAGAAATGTATTATAAATATTTATTAGACATTTTATGAGAAAAATAAAGTGGCGGTTTGGTTAATATAATGATTACCTAGCTAATTATACTTTCATTACATAAAAAATTTACATTCACTTTAATACACTTTTTACTTCTGTGACTAGCTTGTATCTAAGCATCGTCTGACCGCCCCTAATCACATGACTTTTAGTTATTATCTATTGACTTGCATTTTAGCCAATTAGTGCAGTGTCTGCCACTAGCCACGGGTGTGATCACAATACTATCTATATGGCCTACATGAGCTTGCTCTCCCCTGCTGTAAAAAGTAAATAAAATAGAGGCGGCCTTCAAGGGCTTATAAATTATCATATGTGCCTTCCTAGGTTTAGCTTTCAACTAGAATACCAAGAGAACAAAGCAAAATTGTTGATAAAAGTAAATTGCAAAGTTGTTTAAAATTACATGCCCTATTTGAAAAATGAAAGTTTTTTTTGGACTTGACTGTCCCTTTAAGGACTTTCCTGCCAAAAGCTGCTTGTAAAAAGCAAAACCTCAAAGATAAATGCTGAAAAAAGGACAAAGATAAGATATGTTGCAGCTTTGCAAATCTGCTCCAAAGATGTAAAATCTTTCAAAAACCCACAATGTTGGAATTGCTCTTGAAGAAAGAGCTGTAATGCTCTTAGAAAGGTGACCTTCTATCTGTCAAGAAAGTCTTGAATCCCTACCTTAGTAGTAAAAAAACAAACTAGAAGTTTGACTGACATCTATAGTTGCTTGGAGATAGAACTTCAAAGCGTTTACTATAATCAGATTATGTAATATCCTCTGCCTAGAGTTAGCAGGATCTGAATACAATGAAGGAACAACCATATCTTGATTGGTATTTTACTTTAGGAAGAAAATTATATTTAGTACAAAGTATAGCCTTCACATTATGATAAATGTAAAATCACAGACAAGGTTAACAGTTTAGAAACTCTTTATGCAATGCAATGCAAACCTTCAAGAGAAGAACCTTGTAATATATAGAAAAGTAAGTTCAGATTCCAGGGTGGAGAAATAGGTTCCATCATTGGCCTAACTAATGTCTAAACAAAAGTCTGAACATCAGGAAGTTTAGCTAACTTCCTATGAAAAAGAGATTGGGCAGAAAATAGTGGAGAAAACCTTGACCAGGGTATCCTGAAAACTAAGCTGAAAAAAACCCTCTGGAAGGACACAATTTAAAGTATGTCTTCCAATCTTGTGTTAAATCTCTTGTGTTACAGGCTTTTCTTTTCTTAAAGATTCCATAACGGAATCAAATAAATCTCTATGGCATTTAAACTCCCCACCATTAAATTAGAGATTAGAGATCTTGAGACAACAGAGTAGTGTTGAATCCTGTTTGATACAAGAAAGACTCTTGGAATAAAAACAAACAAAGGAAACAGGTATACCAGATGAAAGTCCCATGAACATGCCAAGGTGAATAATATGTAAACCTAGGATCGTTTGATCTTGCACAATAGCTTGGAAGTGTGACATTTAAGTGAGAGGTTATTAGAACTATGTCCTGTAAGCCCATTGAATCATGAATGGACTGATCGAATGCTGGAATTATCCTCCTCTCAGTTGTTCACATATGGTAATGTGATTGCCAATAGGGATCTATATCTATAATTCCTCTCTGCCCAATAGATACTTCCTGCATGGTCAATGGACTGCAGTTGACCCTAGTGATAAATTATGTAGGCCACCACCATGAAGTTATCCGGCTGGAAACGCATAAACTTTACTTCAATAGAGGACAGGGCTGACTAGCCTGAAGATCGCTCAAAGTTCTGGAATATTAATTGGTAACCTTGCCTGAGAGACCTGAGTTTGCTGGTACAATAGATCAAGACTAATGAAGAAAGGATGTCCCAAGGGACAAAGACAGACTTTGTGTCTTTAAGAAAATGATTGACTGACAGAAATCCAAAGCAATCTGTGTGACAAATGTAGATAATTAATTAACTACTAATGTAGCATAGCCATTATAGGGGTCTCGAGTGAAGAGAGAAACTGACTGAAGCAGCAACCAAAAGCCCCACCGCCTCCATGCACTAAGCTACCAATGGATGAAGCTCATTGTAGGAAGAAACACACCCTTTAAATCTAAATAATGTGAAGTTCCGTCAGGAAAATAGATGCATAAGGATTGAGTCTATTTTGACCCCTATAAATGGTACCCTCATAGCATAACTATTGTCTTGAAAGACAGAGGTTTGAGAGTAAGAGCAACAGCTGTTGACAGAAAATAAATCCAGACCAATATGTTTAGGGATATGAAATCCAGGGTAGAACTGTAAATCCCTTGGATAAAAAAAAAGATTGGGGTAAAATCTCTTGACCTTGAGATTACACAGGCACTAGAATTAAATATCTTCCAAATCCTTTTGTACATGTTGCCGCTCTTAAAGATTATAGACATTTAGATAGGAACACTGGTCAATCAGAGGGACTCTGCTTCAAAGAGAACAATAACACTTGATCTCCTGAAGAATAAGAGAATCAGTCCGAATATTCAAACTATTTTCAGGGTAGAACCTGAAATGTAGAAACGTATACATAAGTTTATACAAAGTTTAAAAATCTATACATGGCATCAACATCAGATGTAGTATACATGTACCTACTTAAGTATTTGCACAAAGTTCAACTTATGTGGCCTTCCTGACTAAAGGAGCAGCACACATAGAGCAACAAGTACACATAGATACTTGTAAATCCATGTCTAGAGAAAGCAGAGACTGTGTATACTCACAAAGTAAATATACAAAGTGCATAGTAAATGAAAATGTTCATAATTAATGCTCAGTGTCTGCATGATAAATGTATGTGCATACATATAAATCACTCATACAATGGAATAAAATAGATACCAATGGATCTCTACAAATAGTGAAAATATTCATGACCAAAGTCCAGTATCTGCATGAAAGAATCTTGGTGTATAAAAATTACACATATACTGGTATAAATCGGTTTACATTCCCTGGTGTGATGGGAGTACAATGCTTAATTGACTTCTAAATAAGTATTAATAGCGCAGATAGTTATAATACATGGTAATGACACCATATGTAATTATGGTTAGTACTGTATATATTTGCACATATTATAATAAATTGAGTAAAATGCAGACCACAAAGGAATGTGCTATGGTGTACAGCTGCCTAGAGAGGATGTTATCAATTCTGAACTTTAGGTTATCATCACAAGTAATACTTTGCACATTTACCTCAGGCGACCTAGTTAAAACCCCAGATTATGCTTACTTAGTCTGGGGACAGCCATAAGACAAACAGTTACTATTTTGTATATTTTATTTTTAGCTTCAGGAGTAAAACAGTAGTTTTGCCCATTATTGTCAAGTACAGGGAGAATTCCCTCTGAACATTAGACTGTTGCGGCTGATAAGTATGCAAAACTTGAGATATACAATTATAACAGATTTGAGTGACCTGTCATACTGGAACGTATATATATATATATATATATATATATATACAAACAAGTTAAAGTCCAGCACCAATTCACTTCTAGGTAAGGGTGCAAGCAGCCTCTGTCTCACCTTGACAGGTATTAATGTGCAAAATAGAAATGGCTGCAGCACACCAAGTTGGATTTATAACATTTTTATTCCAAGCAGTGAAATACAGGCGACGTTTCAAGCTTCTGCCCTTACCTGCACCACTACTTATACCCAACATGTATATAATTTACCAGGTGCACATTACATCATAATTTAGCGCTGCGGAATCTGTTGGTGCTCTACAAATAACTGATAATAATAATAATTACACATTCTTATTATTAACCCCCCTCTATTGGTCAGGTCAACATATTACATCTTCAATACATCTCCAACCAAATGCATACCCAAAAAAACACAAAATAAAACAAACAGAAAATGAAACCACTCCCTCAAAATAAACACTGATATCACTCTGCAAAAATATTTTATAACCATAACAGAAAAAGGGACCAATCAACCTCACGATTCAGACCTCTAGGGTGCATTGTATCCAATTTAAAAATCTAAAAGGCTTCATGTCTCTTCAGGATCATCTATCTACTGCCCCTTCTCCTTGGTTTCTTAATCTGTTTAATCACTTGGAATTTAAGTTAACTGTGTCTGTGCTGTGTAAGGGCACTTACCTTATGCAGCAACCCTCCACTGGCTTACCAGGCATGTCAATGTTAATGCAGCTACTGCAGTATCCAGTAGAGATGTAGTGCAGGTATTGAGTACCACAGTGGATTGCAGTAGGAAATACCAGAGTCCCTCAGGGGAGGATAGGGACGAGCCCCCACGATGCCTGAGGGCAGTTATGGCTGAAGTTCTGTTAGGGAAATGCTCTGCACATAATAGGGTATTTCTGTGTCCCTGTTTCATTCAGCTGCAGTGAAGAGGTTTTTTTTTTCTTCTTTGTAAATGATACTCAGGGACTCTGAGCTCCCAAGTTGTAATCCATAAGCAAGTAGCTGGAACAACCTCTATTCTCAACCATCTCCTACGAGGCCAAGAAAAAAACTAAGTGAGAGGTGGGAGGTGGTAGGGATTTAAAGCTCTTGTATGAGTTATTGACCTCCTCCTGTGGAGGACTGTGGACCATCATCATTTTACAAAATAAATAGATGGTTTCAGGTGGGGAGCTTTATCTCTAAAGGAAAGACAATAGCACAAGCTCCTGTATTATATGTGATATGGTATAGGTTATTTAGTATTTACCTAGTTTCCAAATGTCCTGCAATGTTTATTAAAACTGTCATTATATATATATATATATTATTATTTATTATACTTTATTTATGAAGCGCCAACATATTCCGCAGTGCTGTCCATGGATACAATTAATTTAAATAAAACAAAATACAAGACTAATAAGAGACAGGACAAAATTTACAAACACATACAGGAGGGATTGAGGGTCCTATTCCCGTGGGAATTTACAATCTAGAAGGGTAGGAGGTTGAAAAACAGGAGGTGAGGACTGCAAGATTGGGAAAGATGTTAATACAGAGTTAGATGAGGGAAATGTTAGGTAAGTGAAATTAATGTATTATTGAGTTGGGTGGTAGGCTTCTCTGAACAGAAAAGTCTTCAGGGAACATTTAAAGGAAGAAAGATTAGGGCAAAGCCTGACAGCACGGGGGAGAGTGTTCCAGAGGGTAGGTGCTGTACGACGGAAGTCCTGCAGTCTAGAATGAGAGGAGGTGATAGTTGCGGATGCAAGGAGCAGGTCATTGTTGGATCTTAGTGGACGGGCTGGAGTATACTTGTGTATTAGAAAGGATAGGTAGAGGGGAGTGGCGTTGGTGAGAGCTTTGTATGTAAGGGTGAGAATTTTGAATTTAATTCTGCTGTGAATGGGGAGCCAATGAAGGGACTCGCAGAGAGGTGCAGCAGATACAGATCAATGGGAAAGGTGGATCAGCCTGGAAGAGGCATTTAGGATGGATTAAAGGGGGGAGAAGCGGGAAAGAGGAAGGCCTGCAAGTAGGTGGCGGGAGATAACAAGGGAGTGGATTATTTGCTTTGTGGTGTCAGCGCTCAGAAAAGGGCGAATTTTGGAAATATTGCGTAGATGGTTGCGGCAGGATGTAGAAAGCGATTGGATATAGGGGACGAAGGATAGATTTGAGTCAAGTGTGACTCCGAGGCAGCGGACTTGGGGCGATGGGGAAATGGTGATAACGTCAACAGGGATAAAGAAGTCAGCGTAGAGCTTGAGGGGGGGATAAGAAGGAGCTCAGTCTTGGACATGGTAATCTTTAGGTGGTGAGAGGCCATCCAGGAAGAAATACCAGATAAGCAGTCGCTGACATGAGAAAGGACAGAGGGAGAGAGAGCAGGGGTGGAGATGTAGATCTGGGTGTCATTAGCATAGAGGTGATATTTGAAGCCATAACTGTTGATAAGTTTACCCAGCGAAGAAGTATAGATGGAGAAGAGTAGAGGACCCAGAACAGATCCTTGAGGTACTCCAACAGACAGAGGCATAGGAGAGGAGGAGTCGCCGGCAAATGACACAGAAAAAGACCTGTGAGAAAGATAGGATTGAATCCAGGAAAGAGCAGTGTCACAGAGGCCAAATATATATATATATATATATATATATATATATATATATATAAATATATATATATCAAAATATTAAAATAATTATATATATATATATATATGTGACGAGACCAATCTCGTCACTGTGCATTGGAGGAGCCTGGTTGCCCGCCTGCTGCCTTTAGACTATGGCCCCATGTTGAAACGCTTGCTTTTCCCCTGCAAAGACACGAAAGCCGGGTCATTCAGTACTTGCCCTATTTGAACAGTAATACCCCAGATAGCTATGCTATGTAGCCCATTTGTGTAACAAAAGACTTTGGCCCCATGGCAATTGAACTGTATTTCTCTGCCTGTGATAATTACATCAACCATTGTGTAAGGTAATTGTATCAACCATTGTGTAAGGTAACTGCATCAACCATTGTGTAAGGTAATTGTGTCAACCATTGTGTATGGTAACTGCATCAACCATTGTGTAAGGTAATTGTATCAACCATTGTGTAAGGTAACTGCATCACCGGCAGAGGGGAGGATTTTGTGTGGGAGTGTCTGAGAGTATTGTATGTGTTTATTGGTTGTTTTACAAAACCCTGTGGGTGGTACTAATGTGTAAAAATGTGTATTTAAGAACAATAAACACACAGCTCTGGCTGATTCCTGTTTTACCCTCAAGACGGAGCTTGGTCTCGTGTTTGTGGGGAAGTGCTACTTTGAATTATCCTTTTGCCTGTTCCAGGAGAGAAGGATTTCGTGTATTTTCCCCGTTCGGTGTATTAACTGGGTTTGTGTGTTGCTATTCCCGTATTAAGGGCATCTTTCCTCTGGTATTAACCCTCAATATCAGGGTTATACCGTAACAATATATAATTATTTTAATATTTTGATGTGTAACATTAAATCTTCCGCTAGCCAGATCATTTACATTCCTAAGCAACATCTATACTGAATAAGTACTGTTTCCAACAAGGATAGGAAACAACTGAGTAAGGTAAGTAAACAACAATCAGAAAAGGGATTTCAGCACTTTTGAAATAAAGTATGAAAATTAATTTATTGAACAATCTTTATTTAAAACAAGACATCTATTGGGTTGCCTTATTCAAGTATAAATCAATTCCCACCCTGAATAAAATACAAAGTGGCAATAGCCTCTAAACGTGCATGCAGATAATTAGATTGAAACAATATCTTGTGTGCTGGTCTGACAACACCCCAGCCAACATCAGACCCCTCCTGCAAGTGTGTAATGGCCTGAGCGGGGTCTATCTGATCCTTTACAGGTCAGCATGTATGAAGTTTAAAACAACATAAAAGTCTGCCATTAAAGCCCTGTATTGATTTTGAGCCAGGGTCAGTGTAGTGAATGATAATGCAATGAAGAGAGGTTACAATAAAATATCCATCTTTATTTCAAAAAGTTAAAAAAATACAACGTGGCCACTTAAAAACAGTTCATAGATAGTGACAGTAAACAATACTATATATAGTATTTACAAACAATAATAAATTATTTCTAGTGCTTAATGCATATATAATATCCTCCCTATACTCCATTTAAGGATGAGAGGGCTTATGTAAAGGAATTGGTATCATAAGTTTCAATCTAGATGTTATTAACCCCTAATCTGCCGCTCCTGACATCGCCACCACTAATAAAAGTTATTAACCCGTTCTCGACTACACCACCACTATAATAAAGTTAATAACCCCTATTCCCACGCACCCCAACATCACCAACACTATAATAAAGCTATTAACCCCTATTCCACCGCTCCCCCACATCACCCCACTAAATAAACCTATTAACCCCTAAACTGCCAGCCCCCCACATCGCAAAAAAACTAATTAAACTATTAACCCCTAAACCTAACAACCCCCTAACTTTAAATTAAAATGACAATATCCATATCTTAAAATAAATAAAAACTTACCTGTGAAATTAAAAAAACCTAAGTTTGAACTAACAATTAACCTAACATAACTATTATACTAGAATTAAAATAACTACCAATTAATTAAAAAAACCTAACACTACTAAAAAAAATTAAGCCTAAAATTACAAAAAATACCAAATTACAAAAAACAAACACTAAATTACGAAAAATAACAAACAAAATTATCCAAAATAAAAAAAATTACACCTAATCCCTAATCTAATAGCCCTATAAAAAAAAAAACTTGCCTGCAATAACCTACCAATAGCATTGCCCTAAAGAAATCATATTTTTTACTTGTAAAAAAATACGAAGACCCCCCAATAGTAAAACCCACCACCCAACCAACCCCTCAAAATAAAAAACCTAACTCTAACAAAACCCTAAGCTACCCATTGCCCTGAAAAGGGCATTTGTATGGGCATTGCCTTCAAAAGGGCATCCAGCTCTTTTAAAAAAGCACCAAAAAAGCCCAAACCCTTAATCTAAAAAAAAAACACCCAAAAAAAGTTAAAAAAAAAACTAACACTAACCCAGACGATCCACTTACAGTTTCTGAAGTCCGGACATCCAGGCAGGGAGAAGTCTTCATCCAGGCGGCGAGGTCTTCATCCATCCAGGTGGCATCTTCTATATTCATCCAGGCGGCATCTTCTATCTTCATCCTGGCGGCGTCTGGTCTGGGTGATGTCTGGTTCTATCATGATAAATAAAAATGTAGCCTTCCAACCGACTATGTAAAAATCAAAGTACTAGCGCAATATAAAAATACTGTACTTCCTTAAAGATGATCCAGAGAACCAGATCACAACACAAACACTATTTCAACAACATTAAAGGCAGCACTGGTGCAAAGATAGGAACTACCCTTCTTATGAACCTGCTAACCAGTATTATTAAGTAACTTAAAGTGCAGAATCAAAATACATACTCTTTATGTATACAATATATACATTTAATTCTGTAAAAATTAAGATTTAATTCAGTTAAAATTAATTAGAACACAAACAAATAAAAATAAAAATAATTCAAAGTTTTGAAACATAAAACAATTAAAATTCAGATAAACAAATCCTAAATCACACAAACATACACTTAAAATTGTCTGAAGTATATACGAATCGCCTAGAGAACATATATATAAAAAAAGTCCACATATATATGCGCACAAAAGGTTTCTTAATTGGACTTAGGGGCATATTTATCAAGCTTCGTATAGAGCTTGATGCCCTGTGTTTCTGGTGAGCCTTCAGGCCGCTGCTCCATAACCTGTCCGCCTGCTCTGAGGCGGTGGACAAACAGAAATCACCGGAAATCAACCCGATCCAATACGATCGGGTTGATTGATACCCCCTGCTAGCGGCCGATTGGCCGCGAATCTGCAGGGGGCGGCGTTGCACCAGCAGTTCACAAGAACTGCTGGTTCAATAATAAATGCTGACAGCATATGCTGTCGGCATTTATCGATGTGCAGCGGCCATGATCCTCAATATCGGATCATGTCTGCTCGCACTTTCTTAAATAGGCCCCTTAGAGTTTGTTTGCACTTTCTCCAGAAAGAATGTAAAGTTTCTTTCCAGATTTTGTGAGGTCTAGACACAAAGAGAGACAGGGAGGTCTCGTTACAGGTGGTAAAATAATTAAAAAAAGCTGTAATTAAGTACTTACACCGGGTCTTTTCAGATTTGCTCCTGTAAGGGTCCCAGTCTCCATACAGTTCCACAACTGGTAAAATCGTTTTGCTGGGTCCTTAATCCAATGCCCAGCATAGATTCTTAATAACCTTGGGGAACTAGAGTATTTTGTAACCAGCTATCAAGCGTCTTTGCCTTTCAATTCACGCCGTTACTACTCCCTTCCCTACACCTGTTCACTACAATGCTTGCGATTTACAGCAACAATTTCAATTTCAGTGGTTCACTATTCATCTAAAACATCTAGGGATCCAGTTGAGCGCAGACATAGAAACTACACTGAAGCTCAATTTCGACAATCTATTGTCAGACATTAAAACACTCACTCTTAAATGGGACCACAGGGAGATCTCACGGCTAGGGAGGGTTGCTACAATAAAAAAGTCGTTATTGCCAAAGGCCCTATATCTATTTATATGCATTCCTATAAATATCCCACATAGAACCCTACAACAGATCCATTAGGTATTTCTTAGATACGCTTGGAAAAATAAAATCCTGAGAATAGCATATAAAACTTTACAAAGACAATTCTCTAAGGGAGGAATCTGATTTCCAAATATTTTCTTGCACTATGAGGCATTTAGACTATCCCACATTGCAGCTTGGTGCCCAGCGGGAGAGAGACCGGGATGGTACAGACTTGAAGAGATGTTCCTACCACAGGACATAGCTCTAGCAGACATCATTTGGGTTCCAAAACATACATTCTTAGCTAAACTGATAAACAACCCCATAGTCAGAATATCAATCTGTGGCATGATCTTAGACACTGTTCTGACATATCGCCACACCCCTCACCTATTCACAAATTGAAAGGCCTCATGTGGGACTTCCCAAACATCCACATGGAATGCTGGAAGACCCTGGGCAAAGTCCAGGTTTAAGACCTGTATTCCAATGGAGTTCTTACCACCACAGCCCTCTTAACCACAAACTCAGCCGAGACTCCCTCCTGGTTTTGCTTCAAGTTTTAGAATATTAAGTTTGATTAAATCATGGGGCTTTCCAAAACAATCTTTAAGAGAAGCTACTAAATGGGAAGGAAGATGGAATATGGGGAGAAGCAAAATACGACCTTTTACATTCCATTATGATACTCTATTAATGGATCACTCACAGGGGCTTCCCTGGCAGATAAGAGCCTGGGGCCAAGAACTAGACATATAATTTCGGAACAGGATCTTAGTAAGACAATAACCCTAACTAAAAAACTTTGCACTGTGTGACAGTACTAGAAATATATATGAAGGTGTTATTAAAATGGTATAGGACTCCAATGAGGATAGCTAAAATGTCTGATAAGGTCTCTTCACAGTGTTGGAGGATGTGTGGGCAATAGGGATCCGATTTGCATATATGGTGGTTGTGTCCAAAGTTGGTACCGCTTTGGAGGCTAGCCTTACTACACATATTTGAAGAAAAAAACTCCAGAACAAACTATATATATATATATATATATATATATATATATATATACTAATTTATATTCTAGCAGCTGCCAAACTCTGTAATGCAAGAGTTTGGAAACATTCTGAACCCATGTCTGTGATCTAGTGTACTATTTTGCTAAAATGGAAATGTACGTAGCTAAAGAGCAAGATAAGATGGACGTATACTGGGAGATCTGGACTGACTGGCTAAATATTCAATAATAAAGATGGACCTCAATGTTAAGACGGGACCAAATGCCACAACACAGTACTGACTCATATGGACAAGTTACACTTATCCTTTTTTTCTCTCTTCCTTTCTCTCTCTTCCCTCTCTTTCTTTCTCCCTTTAGTTCCACTCGGCTTGTTCTATGACTCACGACCAACACCTGTCTTTTCTCTTCTCCTCCTTCCCCCAATCCCCCTGCAAATCCCCCGATACCTGGACACCATATTTGGCATTTTCAATCAGATCAGGAATGATGTACTTCGGTAAAAAAATTTAACGCTGTGTTCAAATAGTACGTATCAGCATAGTTGATTAATACTCTTCCCTTTTTTTTCTTTTTCTCTATTCTTCCTCCTTACATGGCTGACATTAGCCCTACCTACCCTTTTCCCCACTGAGTTAATTCTTGTTTATATATATGTTAATATAATACATCCGACATAAATAAAAAAACACGATTTGAGGTTCCACTTATATTCCACTATTAGATTAATACTATGGACTGTGATTCCACAATATCAGTATCAATACCGACTTATTAAGGTTGCATAATGTGGATATGGACTAAGTTGTAATTGTATGTTTGCCTTTGAAAGCTGTTTGTAACAGTTACCAAATGTGAGCTGTATTTCTCTGTTTTGATATACCTTAAAAATAAAAAATAAAAAAGCTTTAAGGAACAAAGTATATAACAAAGCAGATATACATTGGACTGCCATGATCAACACCCTTGAACTACAATATAAAACAACCAGGCACTCTTCCTTCAGAAGATATTTTTCTATGAAGGAATCCGGCCCGATCCCTCCAATTTAAAATCTCCAAATATTATATTCATAAACTAAAATCCACCAACAGTCAACATGCACACAATGGTAAAGAAATAGAAGACTGATTCAGCGACTACTATAAACTTTTCTATGACCTACCGAAAAATACAACTCCCTCCCACATAGATAAATTTAAAGCATACATACAAGATATGGAAATTAACAGAGTTACACAAACACAAAGAAAAATTCTAGATAACCCGATCACTTTAAAGGAGATAATAACAACAATCAAACAACTACCCACAGGAAAAAGTCAGGTCCTGATGGATTTATTAACACTTATTATAAAACCTTTAAAGAAATCCTTGCACCTAATTTACTATCAATTTTCCAAACAACAGACAAAGGATAGCCAATGCCCCCAACTATGCAAGAAGCCTATATAATCGTGATCCCAAGCCAGGCAGATCCCCAGAAGATCTAAGTAACTATAGACCTATCTCCCTCCTAAATGCGGACTTCAAAATACTAGGCAAGATAATAACTAGGAGAATAAACACGATATAAGAGGACTTGATTCACACAGATCAGACGGGCTTTGTTCCACGTAGGGAGGCAAGAGATAACACTATAAGAGCACTTACCCTGGCATTATATGCCAGAACACATAAATTAAGATCAGTGTTTCTCGCCACCGACGCAGAGAAGGTCTTTGATCGTCTGGATTGGGGGATTCTGAAAGCCCCATTAGAAGGTTTCGGATTTGGAGATACAAAGTAAGAACAAATCACAATATAAAAGGCATTATATGCGGATTACATTTTATTTACAGTAATATCTCCTGAAAACTCGATTCAAGAAATATGTAAAGATCTTTCCCTTTTCTGAGAATACTCCAACTTCTCAGTTAATATCACAAAATCTTAAATACTTAATATTTTCCTTAAAGACTCAGACTTCGACCGTTTGCAAACTATATGCCCACTCCGTCTACAAAAAGACGCAATTAAATACCTAGGCACATATATCTCCCCCAACAATGACAATCTTTTTAACAAAAACTATGCCTCCCTCCTAAAACCTCTACAAACAGACTTGCAAGATTGGAGCCTAAAACCCATCTCATGGTGGTGTTGCATTTAATCAGTCAAGATGACATCCCTCCCAAGAATCCTTTATATATTTCAAGCTATACCGATACACTTACCCAACTGGTACATATCCTAACAATAATAGAGACATTATACAGAATGACAGAAGCTGGGGGATTAGGGGTACTATGTATTGAGGATTACTACAAAGCAATAACCTTGCAAAGAATATTATCCTGAAAGCTCCCAGAGTGGGAGCGCTGTGCTGGGTCCCTAAAAAATCTAGGCCACCACAATGTTACCATATAGACATCCATAAACACCTATTCCAACTATGGTACTAAATAAATAAAACGCACAACAAGGATAAGGGTTAGCAGAGACTACAAGAGTGGGACCACACCATCCCTCTAGCTACATTCTTAGCAGAAGGAAAACTAATTGAAATGGAAAATGTACCTAACCAAACTGACCATTACGCCAAAATCTGGCTTAAATACGCACAGATCTCACATTTTCTCACTTTGAGCACATACAAAACAGACTTTCTCAGACCTCTTACAATGTTTGAATCGCTATGACTCAAATCCCAATAAAACACCACCTCTCTCTTTCAAGACGGCTCTTAAAGACTGAAAGGCACACTCGCTCTCCTGAATACTTTCACAGATGTCAAACGGATCTAACTATACAACTAGATAAAAAAGACAGGGACAGAATCATAAAATCACCCCCCCCCCCAATCTTCATCCTCTCCCCAGATATTAGAGAAACTGATAAAATACTCCTTAGGTGGTACCTTACACCTAACAAAATTAATAGTATTTACCCAGGAACCTCCACCAATTGTTGGAGAGTTTGCTAGAAAAAAGGAACTCTAATTCATATGTGGTGGGAATGTGATAAAATGTGTTCACTATGGCAGATACTAGAACAACACTTCAGTTCGATAATGAACATAAACCTTAACTTAACTCACAGAACCACCCTGCTAAATGACCTTCCGAGATTTCCCTGTAAACTTAAACTACTCCTACTGCAGATAGGAAGCAACGCAACTAAATACATTATAGCAAAACACTGGAAAACAACATTTAACCCGACAGAATCAATGTGTAGAGACATACTCTTCTATTTCCCTAGAAGAGTATGGCCACAAAAGACTAAATAAAAACACTCCCTTCCCTGAATTAAAATTCATTTGGGAAGACCATCTACATTCCCAAATACAACACAAAGAGACTAACAACTTCAACATAAACACTATACATCCAAACGGTACTAAGAGAAGCAATATAAGGCCCCCCCCTCCCCCCCCAACCACTCTCCCCTTCACCTCTCTACCCTAACTGGTATCTATCTTGATTTATAAAAATATTTAGCTGCAAATTTTATTTTCATAAAAGTTGATAATAAGAAGAGAAAAAGAAGACTGAGAACATCAAAGATTTCACAACATTTTAAAACCACGACATTCTCAACTAAAGAACATTACCAGAACTTGTTAATTAATGTAACTTCTCACCTGTCAGGGTGCCAGGAATCAGACTGAGACGAGAAGTGCTAAAATAATCACACCTTTATTAATAGCAAAAAATAATAAAAAGTCCACAAGTCAAATAACAAGTCAGGAATCAAAACCAGAGCTGGTAGTCAGACGAGCCGAGTCAGGAGCCAAAGCGAATAGTCAGACGAGCCGGAATCAGGAAAAAGGAAAACAGCAGAGTCAGGAACAAGCCAGGGATTAGGAACCAGGAAGGACGTCAGGCAGCCAGGTAATACACAGGAACTCTCACAAACAGGTCTGAGACAACACAAAGGCAAAGCATACTGAACAGAGGCCCTTTAAATAATAAGTGATGACATCACAATTCTGAGACTGCATCCTGTCTCACATGGATGATGCACACCAGTCTGGCCATAAAAGGAAGTGCAGGAATTGAGCAGCATCCCCCACAATGCACCATAGTCAGGAAGAGAGGTGAGTAAAATGGCTGCCAGCAGCACATGGCAAACAGGGAAAAAACCCTGACATCACCTTAAAAAAGCCAAACAATACTGGTGAAATGTAAGTTAGAAAACAACGTGTGACGTCATTACCTTGGCAGAGATCAACCTTCTGAGCCGAATTTCGCAAAACAGTAGACATTGTTTGTATCAAAACAGTCCTCTGTTAGCGAAGGCTTTTGCTGTGGTTTAGCTGTCTGTATGCCTTGTATTTTCACACATGTTTTTACTATTACATATTTATGAAGTATACATACAAATCTGCCTGAATTCACTCCATATATACCTGCTTGGGGTCTTCTGTATACTCCTGCTTGGAGTCTTCTGTGTGCCTTTATATCTAAAGCTTTATGTGAAGCTCTAGAAAATGGGAGTATATTACTTACCACTTGTCTCCTATTTGAAGTTGTAACAGGACTTCACTATTTGCAGCACTTTTGTCTTTTCCTTTGAGGTTCAACATTTGGATATCTACAGAGATCATCGTCTTCAATCCTGCACTATATAGTGTTGTGGGACTGACTACATCCTTTGTAGCACTAACACATTTTTGTTTTATATATATATATATATATATATATATATATATATATATATATATATACCTATACCTATATATAATCATGTATCATGCAAAATACCACCCCACTTGTAATATGGCCCAAAATTGGCAATAATGATCAAACTAGACATGAGGCATTTTCAACTAAGCCAAAACATAACAAAACAAAAGCAAAAACTGCAGCACCATCTCTATATGTTCTAAATATATGGCTTGGCAAGGAATTGGGGAAATAAAGGCTTAACTAAGGGCTGTTGCCAAAAATTAATCACTTCTCCATCTATGTTAAGCCATCTAGGTTTACGCATCTGCAGCATGAAAATTTAGAAGATTTTTCTTCTAAATAGATCCCTAGTCCTATCTTCATTTTAACCAAATCAATAATCATCCAAGTGAAACTATTAACATTTGTTTGATGTTGATAAATAAAATGTTTATTAGCCCCAGTGGCTGTATTGGCATGTTCTTTGTCATTTAGATGCCCCCTGATCCGCACCATTGTCTCCCTTGTTGTACATCCCACATACTGCAGATTACATTGGGAGCACTTAATGACATAAACTGCAAACTCAGATCTACAGTTCGTACGAAACTGATTTGTAAACACTCTCTGATTGCACTCGAATGGAAGTTTCTGCTTGGAGCGGTATATTCTTGCATGTCCGTGTACAACATTTGTAATGACCCTTGCATGTTACACAACTATTTCTCTATGCAGGTTTACATAGTATACTAGGAGAAATTTAATTCACTAGAGTTAGATTTTGTTTTGAAACAAAATTGCAACCATCCTTGACTACCTCTTTCACATCATCATCTACCAATAAGGTGGGGAGATTCTTACGGACAATGCCATAGACTGTATGCTAATGATTGCTATATGCTGTTAAAAATGTTGGTCTAGATCTTCTTCTTCTCCTCTCCCCCTGTCTGTCAGTTAAAAGTTGACTTCTATCCATGTATTTAACCTCATCAAAGGCTTTATCAGTCTTTTTTTTTCTGATATCCCCTGTTAAGGAATTTCTGTTTTAAAGGGGCATTAAACACTAAATAAATGCTAGCTAGAATGAGGCTTTTAAAGAAAAGATTAGTCTGAGGATAACATGTAGATGTATTTTTTAAAATTTTATTAGCTGTTTAAATATTGACAAAATAAGTGTAAAGTTTTAGTGTTTATAAACAATGGGAGCTGCCATGTTTTAACTTAGATTACCTTCTCTGCTGTGGCCAATAAGACAGGTATAAATAGGTCACTAGAGTGTGCAGCCAATAGCTATGTGGAATATAACATTGTTCTGCACTTCCATTTCTAACAGGAACTGAAAAGCTCACAATTTCAGAATGGAATTACAGGAAAAGGGACAAAATAAATAATGAAAGTATATTGCAGAGGTTTTTCTTTTAATATATACAATTTATCATTTTTATATTACCATCTCAAAGTGTTTAATGTCCCTTTAAAATGTTGCTTTCTGCTATGTTACTAACTCTCGGGAAACACTATAAGTAAAAAAAGGGCCATAAGGACCCGACAAGTATGGAAAGAGATACTAGCCCACAATAAGAATATTTCAACTTGAGAGATGCTAGTGATTTCCTTGCACTGTACTCTATGGAGAGAGAAAACTATAATTTAGAGCCATTGAAATCCTCCCATGTGAGATTTTTTTATAAGAGGGTGGAGGAGGATTTACTCCAGCTACTAGAAAATATTGATAGGAAACAAGACAATTTCACCCCTGATAAGAGGGTGGCCTTAAAGAGCCTACAACGTAGAGAAGAACTGGTCATAAAACAGTCTAATAAAGGGGTGATAGGGTACAATATATTGATGAGGCTTTGCGTTACACAGCTCAGGGATCAGGATGTTTATCTTGTGTTGCCTCGAAAGTTTAATAAAGAATTTAAATTACTCTTAAGGAATTTTTTGGACTATGGTCTGGATATCAGAATCCTAGACTAGGAGTTCTGATATTCCATCACCTGCCAAAGGTGCACAATTCATTCACAAATGGCAAGACTAGACCTGTTGTGTTAGCAATAGGCTCTCTATTTGAGAACATTTCCAATTGGGTAGAGTCTTTATTACAGACTTTGGCTTATAGGCTCCCCTCTTATCTAAATAATACTAAACACTTTTGAATGTGGTCAGAGATCTGCCTTGACATGAGAATACGGGGGGGCTTATAGTTGATGTGGTAGGGTTATACTCTGCCATTAGGTATTGAAGCCATTCATTATATGATGAACCACTTTATTGATTGCTCCCAGGTGCTTAAAGGGACAGTCTATTCAAAATTAAACTTTCATGATCCCAATAGGGAATGCAATTATAAACTTTCCAAATTACTTTTATCATCAAATTTGTTTTGTTCTCTTTGTATTCTTTTATGAGAGCTAAACCTAGGTAGGCTCATTTGCTAACTTCTAAGCCCTTGAAGGCTGCCTCTTATCTCAGTGCATTTTGACAGTTTTTCACAGCTAGACAATGCTAGTTCATATATGCCATATAGATACCATTGTGGTTACTCCCATGGAGTTATTTTTGAGTCCGCACTGATTGGCTAAAATGCATGTCTGTAAAAACAACTGAAATAAGGGGGCAGTATGCAGAGGCTTAGATAAAAGGTAAATATGTATTAATATACCTGTGTTGGTTATGCCAAACTGGGGAATGGGTAATAAAGGGATTATCTATCTTTTTTAAATAATACCAATTGTGGAGAAGACTTTAAGCAGTATATTTTAAAAGTGTTGACATTTCTATTAACACATAATTATGAGTTGACACATAGTTTTGAGTTTGGAGGGGTGCACTATCTGCAGAGATGAGATTCAGCTATGGGGGCCAAGTTTGTTCCTGCCTATGCCAGCCTTTTCATGGGCTGGACAAGGGGATATTAGAAAAAAATGACTGATAAAGCCTTTGCTGAGGTTAAACTCTTAACTGACAGACAGGGGGAGAGGAGAAGAAGATCTAAACCAACATTTATAACAACATATAGCAATCAATATAATTCAGTCTGTGGCATTATCCGTAAGAATCTCCCCATCTTATTGGTAGATGATGATGTGAAAGCGGTAGTCAAGAATGGTTGAAATTTTGTTTCAAAGCAAAATCTAACTCTAGTGAATTTAATTTCTCCTAGTATACTACGTAAACCTGCATAGAGAAATAGTTGGGTAACATGCAAGGGTCACTACAAATAGATGGAGATGTGATTATTTTTTGGCAATAGCCCATAATAAAGCCTTTATTTCCCTAATTCCATACCAAGCTATATATTTAGAACATGGAGAGATGGTGCTACAGTTGTTACTTTTGTTCTTTTATATTTTGGCTTAGCAGAAAATGACCCAATGTTTAGTTTGATAATATTTGCCAATTTCATGTGAAGATGTCACTGTGGCACTGGAACATAAAATCCCAAAATAATTCAATGTGGTGATTACAGCTAGAAACTAAGTTTGATTTATATTATTATTATTATTATTATTATCGGTTATTTGTAGAGCGCCAACAGATTCCGCAGCGCTATAAACAAAGGCGGAGTACAACAAAACAATTATAGGGATCAGATGGGTAGAGGGCCCTGCCAAGAGTTGCACTGTTGTAGTCAGCTCTTAAGAAGGTGATCTTCAAACAGCTGGACTCTTAGGCTTACATGCTAAGGGGGTTCAGGGGATAGCAATGGAGGAGAGGAACTGGTATAAAGAAAGGTTAGCATAGGTTGTATGCATCCCTGAACAGTAGAGTCTTTAGGGAGCACTTAAAGCTTTAAAAACTAGAAGAGAGTCTTGTGGAGCGAGGCAGAGAGTTCCACAAGATGGGAGCCAGTCTGGAGAAGTCCTGTAGACGGGAATGTGATGAGGTGACAAGAGAGGAGGAGAGTAGGAGGTCGTAAGCAGAGTGAAGGGGATGGGAGGGAGAGTATCTGGAGACAAGGTCTGAGATATAGGGGGAGCAGTGCAGTTGAGGGCTTTGTATGTCAGAATGAGAATTTTGTGTTTAATCCTAGAGGCAAGAGGAAGCCAGTGAAGGGATTGGCAGACAGGTGCAGCAGATGAAGAGCGACGTGTAAGGAAGATGAGTCTGGCAGAGGCATATGTTTGTTTCAAGTATTGGCAACATTGTCTTTGAAAAATAACCAGCTGTGCATAAATGAGGTTTTTGGGGTTCTTTGTGTTTGATAGTGAAATCTAGCACTACGGAAATCAAGTTTAATGCACAGGAACAGGAACTGGATTCTGCGGAGCCGTACACAGGACTTGAATGCTGTGCCCACAACAAGGCTAAGGAGTACCCACATCGGGGCGAAGGACAGAAGGAATGCCAACACCACAGCCAGTAGAGAGGTCAGACAGGCCGAGGTCAGGAACCACACAGTCAAAAGAAATTAAACAGAATCCAAATGCGAAGTCCAGGTTCAAGTTAGAAATCAGGAAACAAAGTATATTTCATAGTACACAGGGGTAACTAGAAGGATAGTCAAAGGTAATGCCAGGTTCAGGAGCCAGGAAGACCAATAACAACAAAGAGCAAATAGCTGAACAGAGGTACAAACAAAGGGATGAACCCCAATGTCAGGGCAGGTAGGAGACTGTGAAGCAACCTTAAATAGTCTCAGGCTGATTAGGAAACTGCCTCCAGCTGCCAGACAGGTGGAGCCAGAGAACAAGCCAGCACTGACAACAGCTTCACAAAGGAAAGTCCTGAATCAGAGCCCTCACATGGCTCAGAGGGGAAAGCCACAAAACAGGAGCCCAAGATCAATCCTGGACACGGGCAAAACAGGTATGAGGAGGCTATTTTATTCCAAAGAGTGAGGGCAGGGTGCATCCAGGGAGCTGCAGACTGGGCAAGCAGTGTTGAACTCCACAGGTACGTGATACTAATTAAACAGTCTGCACTAGGTAGTAATAATTTGATCTGTATAACTTCACATGTGGCTACCATTGCTGACAATTTAGTAAGGTGATCATAGTAACAGCAGTGGTCACAGTGCCTTTTTCAGTATTATTTACTAAATCTATGCAAAACATATAATTTATTTTTTTGCCACAGCATAACATGAACTATAAATATAATAATGGTATATTGTGAATCTGCTGGGCCTACTGAAAAAAATATATAATTTGTGTTGGTTTAAATGTAGTAAAAAAAAAGCTAAAAATTTGCTCAGTGCTGGGAGGAAAAAAGGCTTAGCAGTGAAAAGGTTAACCAGTTTTGCAGAGGCTAAACACATAAATGCAAGGCAATGGTGCAATAATAAAATGCTCTAAAACATTAGAACATTCTATTGCACCTTCAGGTAGCATTTTATAGGTACATTATCTTCCCAAGTAGAGGGCTTAATTGAGAAAGTCACTAGGGGGTATATTTATTATAGTGTGAGCTGACATGATACGATGTAGTGTATCATGTCCGCTGCACATCGATAAATGCCGACAACATATGCTGTCGGCATTTATCATTACACCAGCAGTACACTAGAACTGCTTCAGCAATGCCGCCCCCTGCAGATTAGCACCCAATCGGCCGCTAATCAACCCGATCGTATCCCGGTGTCAATCAACCCGATCGTATCTGATCTGGTTGATTTCTGTCCGCCACCTCAGAGCAGACGCACAAGTTATGTAGCAGCAGTCTTTACAGAGCTTGATAATTCGGCCCCAAAGAATTGTGTAAAGTTTTTACCTAATGCTATGTAGTATGTAAGTGTCTTACCATGGTGAATATTGCATAATTTCAAATAAAAAAATGATTGCTATTACGCACATAAATCGAATTTTGTACAAATAACAGAACTTCACAATCACAATGCTAACTCAGCATCAAAAAAGTTAATAAATTATTAATTGCAGTAGGAATCTGTGTTAAAAGGACAGTCTAGTCAAAAATAAACTTTCATGATTCAGTTAGGGCATGTCATTTTAAACAACTTTCCAATTTACTTTTAACATGAATTTTGCTTTGTTTTCTTGGTATTCTTAGATTAAAGCTAAACCTAGGTAGGTTCATATGCTAACTTCTTGTCCATTAAAGGCCACCTCTTATCTGAATGCATTTTTAATATTTGTTTTCAACTAGAGGGTGCTAGTTCATGTGTGCCATATACATAACATTGTGCTTACGCCCGTGGAATTACCTAGGAGTCAGCACTGGTTGGCTAAAATGCAAGTCTGTCAAAAGAACTGAAATAAGGGAGCAGTCTGCAGAGGCTTAGATACAAGGTAATAACAGAGGTAAAAAGTGTATTAATATATCTGTGTTAGTTATGCAAAACTGGCGAATGGGTAATAAAGGGATTATCTATCTTTTTACACAATAAAAATTCTGGTGTAGACTGTGAGGCCTACTTATCAAGCCGTCAACTATGCTGCATTCGACTGCACCAATACGCTCGCCTGACATTGCCTAACATCGCGGCCGCAGACCTGAATACGCTCTCCATATTTATAAAGAAAGCTGTCAAAAAGCTGAGCACCAAGTACGGGGCGATGAGCAGTGGACTGTTGTTAACTAACAGTCATTGATCTTGCTGCTATTCGGCTTTTTCCCAACTTTATTTATATCCTGTCACTAAACACCGCCACTATACTAAAATGTTTAATCCCTATCCTGCCGCTCCCTGAGCCCACCGCCACCTAAATAAAGTTATTAACCCCTATCCCACTGCTCCTGGAGCCCACCGCAACTCTACTAAAGTTATTAACCCCTATCTCTCTGCTCCCAGAGCCCACCGCAACTCTAATAAAGTTATTAACCCCTATCTCTCTGCTCCCGGAGCCCACCGCAACTCTAATAAAGTTATTAACCCCTATCCCGCTGCTCCCGGAGCCCAACGCAACTAAATAAATGTATTAACCCCTAAACCACCTCTCCCAGAGCCCACCGCAACTACATAAATATATTAACCCCTAAACCTCTGGCCTCCCACATCACTACCACTTACTAAACCTTTTAACCCCTAAACCTAACAACCCGCTAACTTTATAAATATAAATATTAACTAATCCCTATCTTATAATAAATTTAAACTTACCTTTAGATTTAAATTAAATTAAACTATTAATTAACCTACCCTAACTATCATCATAACATTACATTAAACAATATTAAACCATTAATTAATCTACCCTAACTATTATAATAAAATTACATTAAACTATATTAAACTACTAATTTATCTACCCTAACTATTATCCTAACATTACATATTTAAACACCTAACCCTACTCAAGTTATTTAACTCTACTATTAAATATTACTAAATTACAAAAAACTAACAACTAAGTTACAAAAAACAAAAAACACTAGCAGGCCCATTTATCAAGCTCCATATGGAGCTTGAAGGGCCGTGTTTCTGGAGAGTCTTCAGACTCGCCAGAAACACAAGTTATGAAGCAGCGGTCTAAAGACCGCTGCTTCATAACCCTGTCCGCCTGCTCTGAGCAGGCGGACAGGAACCGCCGGAAATCAACCCGATCGAATACGATCGGGTTGATTGACAGCTCCCTGCTGGCGGCCGATTGGCCGCGAGTCAGCAGGGGGCGGCGTTGCACCAGCAGCTCTTGTGAGCTGCTGGTGCAATGTTAAATGTGGAGAGCGTATTGCTCTCCGCATTTAGCGAGGTCTTGCGGACCTGATCCGCAGTGTCGGATCAGGTCCGCAAGCCCTTTGATAAATGGGCCCCTAAGTTACAAAAAATAAAAAACACTAAGTTACACAAAATAAAAAATAAACTATCAAATATTTAAACTAATTACACCTAATCTAAGAGCCCTATGAAAATAAAAAAGCCCCCCCAAAATAAAAAAAAACCTTAGCCTAAACTAAACTGCCAATGGCCCTTAAAAGGGCCTTTTGCGGGGCATTGCCCCAAAGAAATCAGTTCTTTTACCTGTAAATAAAAATACAAATACCCCCCCCAACAGTAAAACCCACCACCCACACAACCATCCCCCCAAATAAAAACCTAATCTAAAAAAACCTAAGCTCCCCATTGCCCTGAAAAGGGCATTTGGATGGGCATTGCCCTTAAAAGGGCATTTAGCTCTTTTTCAACCCAAACCCCTAATCCAAAATTAAAACCCACCCAATAAACCCTTAAAAAAAAATAACACTAACCCCCGAAGATCCACTTACAGTTTTGAAGACCGGACATCCATCCTCAACGAAGTGGCAGAAGTCCTCATCGAAGCCGGCAGAAGTCTTCACCCAAGCGGGCCGAAGTCTTCATCCAAGCCAGCAGAAGTCTTCATCCAGACGGCATCTTCTATCTTCATCCATCCGGCGCGGAGCGGCTCCATCTTTAAGACATCCGGCGCGGAGCATCCTCTTCAATCGACGTCTTCTTCCGAATAAAGTTTTCCTTTAAATGACGTCATCCAAGATGGTGTCCCTTGGATTCCGATTGGCTGATAGATTTCTATCAGCCAATCAGAATTAAGGTTGAAAAAATCCTATTGGCTGTTGCAATCAGCCAATAGGATTGAGCTTTCATCCTATTGGCTGATCCAATCAGCAAATAGAATGCAAGCTCAATCCTAATTTTTAATAGTAGATTTAAATTATTTGAGTAGGGTTAGGTTTTTAACTATATAATATAGTTAATTTAATTTGTAGTTTAATTTAATTTTAGTATAACAGTTAGGGTAGATTAATTAATAGTTTAATATAGTTTATTGTAATTTTAGTATAATAGTTAGGGTAGGTTAATTTATAGTTTAATATAGTTTAATTTAAATCTAAAGGTAAGTTTAAATTTATTATAAGATAGGGATAGGGGTTAATATATTTATTTAGGTGGCGGCGGGGTCTGGGAGCGGCGGGATAGGGGTTAATAACATTATGTAGGTTGCGGCGATGTCTGGGAGCGGCAGAATAGGGGTTAATAAAATTATGTAGGGGGCGGCAGATTAGGGGTGTTTAGACTCAGGGCTTATGTTAGGGTGTTAGGTGTAAAAGTAACTTTTATTCTACCATAGAAATCAATGGGATATCTGGCAGCAGCGAACATGAGCTTTGGCTGCTTTCAGACTCCAATTGATTCCTATGGCATCCGCGGCCTCCAGGGCGGCGGATTGAAAAGCAGGAACGCTGGGCCAAAATAGTGGCGAGCGTACCTGTTAACTATTTGATAAATAGCAAAAGTAGTCAGATAGTGCCGAATTTGTATTCGGAACATCTGTAATGATGTAAGCATCGATCTGTGTCGGAGTGAGACCGGCGGATCGTATGTTACGTCACAAATTTCAACTTTTTCTGGTCTGTAGGCTTTGAAAAATAAGGCGAATCAGGCTTGCCACAATTACGCTGCAGAATTCTAGCGTATTTGCGGTTGACGGCTTGATAAATAGGCTTGATAACAGGCCTCTGTATCTTTAATGGATTACACAATGTACAACACATTTAATTTAAATCATACCGTTGTTTTAAGAGCTCCTCTACATCCTTGCACATTTTTCTTCCCTCGAGTAATCGCTGAAGGATTGTTTCATATCCCAAATTCAGGGTCAGGTCTGTGCACTTAAAAAAAAAAGAAAAGTAGCATTAAGTATTAATTAAGAGACCAAGGTAAAGCTTAATATATTCATTATTATTCTGTTTGCATCAGAATTCTAACACTTGTCACAAGTACTCAGTTTCACCAAAGGATAGTAAGAGAACAAAGTATAAATATTAAAAAACAATTACATGATTAAACTCCCATATCTAATTTAATTAAAATCTAATTAAATTTTCTTTGTTTGGGGGGGGGGGGTAATTTTACACTTTCCATGCTATGCTTTTTAACATTTGATTGGAAGCTTACACTCTGGCATTAATGTCATTTTTCCCATCTAGGGCCAGAAAACAAGTGGAGCACAAAAGTTTGAGCCCGGCGATAATGGGTTTATCACAGGGTTTTGTGCTGATCCGGCTTACCGCTGGTATTAAAAGTTGAAAGCAATCACGATATGTACACATATATAGACATATATAGAAGTGCATTAGAGCCCTTTGCAGTTAAGTAGATGAAAATAAGAAAACACATATTTATGCAATATTCATACTTAATAAAGGTTTTAACTATGTATTTACTGTAAATATTTCACATTTCAATAATCTGCACATAGCAGAATATCTTCTATGTATTTGTAAATAGATATTCCTATTTATATCTGTCTATATCTATACCTATATATAATCATGTATACCAAAATGCCATCAGATATATAAAGAAATATGTATTTATGAATAAATAGAACATAGTCTGCAATGTGCAGAACATTTCAATGTGAAATATTAATATTTTCATGTTGGGTTAGTGCAGAGTTTTTTTTTTTTTTTTCCACTTTTTATCCTCCATTGACTTCTATGGAGGAATCGGTTATTGAACATGCGATATTGAAGTTCGCCTTTTTGCACGCATTGGGTTAGTGCAAACGCGATAACTTTTTACTTTCAACTCGTAATACCAGCGCAGCCCGTTGCGCGCAAAAATATTTCTTCTAGCGCAATTAGTGCTATAGCGGAAGTGATAAATAGCGCTCCACTTGTAATCTAGACCCTAGTTTTTATTAAAAATGTGTGTGTGTGTGTTTATTGTTTATTTGCAGTATATGTCTGTGTATTTTGGGTAACCTGACATAAATGCTAAAGGTATCAGGACACCAAAGCAGGTGCCAACTTTCTTTCAAGCTACAGCTTGGCCATGTTTTCCTTGAAACTTATGAGTTATACAGGCTGCAGGGAGGAAAATGTATTGTGAAAAACTTTCAAAATGCTCTAAACTTAGAGGCGGTTTTCAACGGTTTAAAAATCAATTTGAGCCTAGCTAGGTACAAAGCAAATTTAATGATAAAAGTAAATTGGATAGTTGTTTAAAATTGCATACCCTATCTGAATCATGTAAGTTTAATTTTGACTAGACTGTCCCTTTACATTTTTAAAGTGCACCCCCTGCTCAATGATCTTCGCCCTACACAATGTTTACCTTTCGAGCGAGATCCATTATTTTCAATAGGAGACCTCTCACCACTCACAGGAACTGCCCCTTGTTTAAGATAATTCTACCAGGGCAGCCCCTATGTGGTTCGGCATGAAAAAACACGTCTGATCTGGCAAAGTTTAGATAATCTGCCCCTTAGACTCTCCCTAATACACTACTTATTTGATGTAGATTAAATTATATTTGATATGTTATTTCTGAGTCAGATTTATTTTTCTTTCTATTTTTAACATTTTGTTTACATATTGTTTTATTTCTCTCTTTTCACATCTCTAATCTCAGGAAAGGGTCTATTTGTTTTTTTTACATATATTACATCATGTATATACAGCTATAATCATGCTTTGGTCTCTTAAAGGTTTCATCAATTCTTTTTTATTAAGAGTTTCCACCAAAGGGCCTTCTTTTCATTTCTTGTGTTGTATTAAATGTTATTGAATTTGGTTATCAAATTGTAAATTAGTGATACATACATTAGTAATACATTTTCTGTCACCATGAAAAAAGAATCATATTTACATAATAACTAACAAAAATATATGATATTTCTATCAGTGTATGAATGAAAATAGCAAAATAGAAAATATATGGGAAAAACCTAGATTTCAACATGGTGGTGCTCATTGCTTATGGATACTAAAACATAACTTCTGAACTTTGGTCTATATTGGGGTCGATTACAATATTTTGGAGAAACGTAACTAATGATTTTCAACAGACAAACACCATTAACCCTTTAATGACCACAGCACTTTTCCATTTTCTGTCCGTTTGGGACCAAGGCTATTTTTACATTTTTGCGGTGTTTGTGTTTAGCTGTAATTTTCATCTTACTCATTTACTGTACCCACACATATTATATACCGTTTTTCTCGCCATTAAATGGACTTTCTAAAGATACCATTATTTTCATCATATCTTATAATTTACTATAAAAATTTTTATAAAATATGAGGAAAAAATTGAAAAAAACACACTTTTTCTAACTTTGACCCCCAAAATCTGTTACACATCTACAACCACCAAAAAACACCCATGCTAAATAGTTTCTAAATTTTGTCCTGAGTTTAGAAATACCCAATGTTTACATCTTCTTTGCTTTTTTTGTAAGTTATAGGGCCATAAATACAAGTAGCACTTTGCTATTTCCAAACCATTATTTTTCAAAATTAGCGCTAGTTACATTAGAACACTAATATCTTTCAGGAATCTCTGAATATCCATTGACATGTATATATTTTTTTTTAGTAGACATCCCAAAGTATTGATCTAGGCCCATTTTGGTATATTTCATGCCACCATTTCACCGCCAAATGCGATTAAATACAAAAAATCGTTCACTTTCTCCAACATTGGTGTGTCCGGTCCACGGCATCATCCTTACTTGTGGGATATTCTCTTCCCCAACAGGAAATGGCAAAGAGTCCCAGCAAAGCTGGTCACATGATCCCTCCTAGGCTCCGCCCACCCCAGTCATTCTCTTTGCCGTTGCACAGGCAACATCTCCACAGAGATGGTTAAGAGTTTTTTGGTGTTTAAATGTAGTTTTATTCTTCTATCAAGTGTTTGTTATTTTAAAATAGTGCTGGTATGTACTATTTACTCTGAAACAGAAAAGGATGAAGATTTCTGTTTGTAAGAGGTAGATGATTTTAGCAGACAGTAACTAAAATCGATTGCTGTTTCCACACAGGACTGTTGAGATGAAGTAACTTCAGTTGGGGGAAACAGTTAGCAGTCTTTTCTGCTTAAGGTATGACTAGTCATATTTCTAACAAGACCATGTAATGCTGGAAGGCTGTCATTTCCCCTCATGGGGACCGGTAAGCCATTTTCTTAGTTAAACATAAAAGAATAAAGGGCTTCAAAAAGGGCTTAAAAACTGGTAGACATTTTTCTGGGCTAAAACAATTGCTTTACTAGGCATATTATGCAGATTCTAACTAATTATTGGTATTATAATCTTGGGGAACGTTTAGAAAAACGGCAGGCACTGTGTTGGACACCTTTTTCAGATGGGGGCCTTTCTAGTTATAGACAGAGCCTCATTCTGGGACTGTATAGGGGTTAAATATAAAAACGGCTCCGGTTCCGTTAATTTAAAGGTTAAAGCTCTGAAATTTGGTGTGCAATACTTTTAATGCTTTAAGACACTGTGGTGAAATTTTGGTGAATTTTGAACAATTCCTTCATACTTTTTCACATATTCAGTAATAAAGTGTTTTCAGTTTGAAATTTAAAGTGACAGTAACGGTTTTATTTTAAAACGTTTTTTGTGCTTTGTTGACAAGTTTAAGCCTGTTTAACATGTCTGTACCATCAGATAAGCTATGTTCTATATGTATGAAAGCCAATGTGTCTCCCCATTTAAATTTATGTGATAATTGTGCCATAGTGTCCAAACAAAGTAAGGACAGTAATGCAACAGATAATGATATTGCCCAAGATGATTCCTCAAATGAGGGGAGTAAACATGATACTACATCATCCCCTACTGTGTCTACACCAGTTATGCCCACACAGGAGGCCCCTAGTACATCTAGTGCGCCAATACTTATTACCATGCAACAATTAACGGCTGTAATGGATAACTCCATAGCAAATCTTTTATCCAAAATGCCTACTTATCAGAGAAAGCGTGATTGCTCTGTTTTAAACACTGAAGAGCAAGAGGACGCTGATGATAACTGTTCTGACATACCCTCACACCAATCTCAAGGGGCCATGAGGGAGGTTTTGTCTGATGGAGAAATTTCAGATTCAGGAAAAATTTCTCATCAAGCTGAACCTGATGTTGTGACATTTAAATTTAAATTAGAACATCTCCGCGCACTGCTTAAGGAGGTGTTATCTACTCTGGATGATTGTGACAATTTGGTCATTCCAGAGAAATTATGTAAGATGGACAAGTTCCTAGAGGTTCCGGTGCCCCCCGACGCTTTTCCTATACCCAAGCGGGTGGCGGACATAGTAAATAAAGAGTGGGAAAGGCCCGGCATACCTTTTGTTCCCCCCCCTATATTTAAGAAATTATTTCCTATAGTCGACCCCAGAAAGGACTTATGGCAGACAGTCCCCAAGGTCGAGGGGGCGGTTTCTACTCTAAACAAACGAACTACTATTCCTATCGAAGATAGTTGTGCTTTCAAAGATCCTATGGATAAGAAATTAGAGGGTTTGCTTAAAAAGATTTTTGTACAGCAAGGTTACCTTCTACAACCAATTTCATGCATTGTTCCTGTCACTACGGCAGCGTGTTTCTGGTTCGAGGAACTAGAAAAATCGCTCAGTAAAGAATCTTCGTATGAGGAGGTTATGGACAGAGTTCAAGCACTTAAATTGGCTAACTCTTTTGTTTTAGATGCCGCTTTGCTAGCTAGATTAGCGGCGAAAAATTCAGGGTTTGCTGTCATGGCGCGCAGAGTGCTTTGGCTAAAGTCTTGGTCAGCGGATGTGTCTTCCAAGACAAAATTGCTTAACATTCCTTTCAAAGGTAAAACATTATTTGGACCTGATTTGAAAGAGATTATTTCAGACATCACTGGGGGAAAGGGCCACGCCCTCCCACAGGATAGGTCTTTTAAGGCTAATAATAAGCCTAATTTTCGTCCCTTTCGCAGAAACGGACCAGTCTCTAATTCTGTATCCTCTAAGCAAGAGGGTAATACTTCACAACCCAAACCAGCCTGGAAACTAATGCAAGGCTGGAACAAGGGTAAGCAGGCCAAGAAGCCTACCACTGCTACCAAAACAGCATGAAGGGATAGCCCCCGATCCGGGACCGGATCTAGTGGGGGGCAGACTTTCTCTCTTTGCTCAGGCTTGGGCAAGAGATGTTCAGGATCCTTGGGCGCTAGAAATAGTTTCTCAAGGTTATCTCCTGGAATTCAAGGAACTACCCCCAAGGGGAAGGTTCCACAGGTCTCAATTATCTTCAAACCAAATAAAGAGACAGGCATTCTTACATTGTGTAGAAGACCTGCTAAAGATGGGAGTGATACATCCAGTTCCAATAAGAGAACAAGGAATGGGATTTTATTCCAATCTGTTCATAGTTCCCAAAAAGAGGGAACATTCAGACCAATTTTGGATCTAAAGATCCTAAACAAATTTCTCAGGGTACCATCGTTCAAAATGGAAACTATTCGAACGATCCTACCTACTATCCAGGAAAATCAATTTATGACTACCGTGGATTTAAAGGATGCGTACCTACATATTCCTATCCACAAGGAACATCATCAGTTCCTAAGGTTCGCTTTTCTGGACAAGCATTACCAGTTTGTGGCACTTCCATTTGGATTAGCCACTGCTCCAAGGATTTTCACAAAGGTACTAGGGTCCCTTCTAGCGGTTCTAAGACCAAGGGGCATTGCAGTAGTACCTTACTTGGACGACATCCTGATTCAAGCGTCGTCCCTGTCAAAAGCAAAGGCTCATACGGACATCGTCCTAGCCTTTCTCAGATCTCACGGATGGAAGGTGAACAAAGAAAAAAGTTCTCTGTCCCCGTCAACAAGAGTTCCCTTCTTGGGAACAATAATAGATTCCTTAGAAATGACGATTTTTCTGACAGAGGTCAGAAAATCAAAACTTCTAAGCTCTTGTCAAGTACTTCATTCTGTTCCTCGTCCTTCCATAGCGCAGTGCATGGAAGTAATAGGATTGATGGTTGCAACAATGGACATAGTTCCTTTTACACGAATTCATCTAAGACCATTACAACTGTGCATGCTCAGACAGTGGAATGGGGATTATACAGACTTGTCTCCGACGATTCAAGTAGATCAAAAGACCAGAGATTCACTCCGTTGGTGGCTGACCCTGGACAATCTGTCACAGGGAATGAGCTTCCGCAGACCAGAGTGGGTCATTGTCACGACCGACGCCAGCCTAGTGGGCTGGGGCGCGGTCTGGGAATCCCTGAAAGCTCAGGGTCTATGGTCTCGGGAAGAGTCTCTTCTCCCGATAAACATTCTGGAACTGAGAGCGATATTCAATGCTCTCAGAGCTTGGCCTCAACTAGCAAAGGCCAAATTCATAAGTTTTCAGTCAGACAACATGACGACCGTTGCATATATCAATCATCAGGGGGGAACAAGGACTTCCCTGGCAATGAAAGAAGTGACCAAGATAATTCAATGGGCGGAGGATCACTCCTGCCACTTGTCTGCGATCCACATCCCAGGAGTGGAAAATTGGGAAGCGGATTTTCTGAGTCGTCAGACATTCCATCCGGGGGAGTGGGAACTCCATCCGGAAATCTTTGCCCAAATAACTCAATTATGGGGCATTCCAGACATGGATCTGATGGTGTCTCGTCAGAACTTCAAGGTTCCTTGCTACGGGTCCAGATCCAGGGATCCCAAGGCGACCCTAGTAGATGCACTAGTAGCACCTTGGACCTTCAAGCTAGCTTATGTATTCCCACCGTTTCCTCTCATCCCCAGGCTGGTAGCCAGGATCAATCTGGAGAGGGCCTCGGTGATCTTGATAGCTCCTGCGTGGCCACGCAGGACTTGGTATGCAGACCTGGTGAATATGTCATCGGCTCCACCATGGAAGCTACCTTTGAGACAGGACCTTCTTGTTCAGGGTCCATTCGAACATCCGAATCTGGTTTCCCTCCAACTGACGGCTTGGAGATTGAACGCTTGATTTTATCAGTGGGTTTTCAGATTCTGTAATAGATACTCTGATTCAGGCTAGAAAGCCTGTAACTAGAAAAATTTACCATAAAATATGGAAAAAATATATCTGTTGGTGTGAATCTAAAGGATTCCCATGGAACAAGATAAAAATTCCTAAGATTCTATCCTTTCTACAAGAAGGTTTGGAGAAAGGATTATCTGCAAGTTCTCTGAAGGGACAGATCTCTGCTTTATCTGTTTTACTTCACAAAAGACTGGCAGCTGTGCCAGATGTTCAAGCATTTGTTCAGGCTCCGGTTAGGATCAAGCCTGTTTACAGACCTTTGACTCCTCCCTGGAGTCTAAATCTAGTTCTTTCAGTTCTTCAAGGGGTTCCGTTTGAACCCTTACATTCCGTAGATATTAAGTTATTATCTTGGAAAGTTTTGTTTTTGGTTGCAATTTCTTCTGCTAGAAGAGTTTCAGAGTTATCTGCTCTGCAGTGTTCTCCGCCCTATCTGGTGTTCCATGCAGATAAGGTGGTTTTGCGTACTAAGCCTGGTTTTCTTCCGAAAGTTGTTTCCAACAAAAATATTAACCAGGAGATAGTTGTACCTTCTTTGTGTCCGAATCCAGTTTCAAAGAAGGAACGTTTGTTACACAATTTGGACGTAGTCCGTGCTCTAAAATTCTATTTAGAGGCTACTAAAGATTTCAGACAAACATCTTCCTTGTTTGTTGTTTATTCTGGTAAAAGGAGAGGTCAAAAAGCGACTTCTACCTCTCTTTCCTTTTGGCTTAAAAGCATTATCCGATTGGCTTATGAGACTGCCGGACGGCAGCCTCCTGAAAGAATCACAGCTCACTCCACTAGGGCTGTGGCTTCCACATGGGCCTTCAAGAACGAGGCTTCTGTTGACCAGATATGTAAGGCAGCGACTTGGTCTTCACTGCACACTTTTGCCAAATTTTACAAATTTGATACTTTTGCTTCTTCGGAGGCTATTTTTGGGAGAAAGGTTTTGCAAGCCGTGGTGCCTTCCATTTAGGTGACCTGATTTGCTCCCTCCCTTCATCCGTGTCCTAAAGCTTTGGTATTGGTTCCCACAAGTAAGGATGACGCCTTGGACCGGACACACCAATGTTGGAGAAAACAGAATTTATGCTTACCTGATAAATTACTTTCTCCAACGGTGTGTCCGGTCCACGGCCCGCCCTGGTTTTTTAATCAGGTCTGATGAATTATTTTCTCTAACTACAGTCACCACGGTATCATATGGTTTCTCCTATATATATTTCCTCCTGTCCGTCGGTCGAATGACTGGGGTGGGCGGAGCCTAGGAGGGATCATGTGACCAGCTTTGCTGGGACTCTTTGCCATTTCCTGTTGGGGAAGAGAATATCCCACAAGTAAGGATGACGCCGTGGACCGGACACACCGTTGGAGAAAGTAATTTATCAGGTAAGCATAAATTCTGTTTTTTTACAAATTTTTTCACAAACTTTTGGTTTCTCACTGAAATTATTTACAAACAGCTTGTGCAATTATGGCTTAAATGGTTGTAAATTCTTCTCTTGGATCCCCTTTGTTCAGAAATAGCAGACATATATGGCTTTGGCGTTGCTTTTTAGTAATTAGAAGGCTGCTAAATGCCACTGCGCACTACACGTGTATTATGCCCAGCAGTGAAGGGGTTAATTATGGAGCATGTAGGGAGCTTCTAGGGTTAATTTTAGCTTTAGTGTAGTGTAGTAGACAACCCCAAGTATTGATCTAGGCCCATTTTGGTATATTTCATGCCACCATTTCACCGCCAAATGCGATCAAATTAAAAAAAACGTAAAATTTTTCACAATTTTAGGTTTCTCACTGAAATCATTTACAAACAGCTTGTGCAATTATGGCACACATGGTTGTAAATGCTTCTCTGGGATCCCCTTTGTTCAGAAATAGCAGACATATATGGCTTTGGCGTTGCTTTTTGGTAATTAGAAGGCCGCCAAATGCCGCTGCATTTCACACGTGTATTATGGCTAGCAGTGAAGGGGTTAATTATGTAGCTTGTAGGGAGCTTGCAGGGTTAATTTTAGCTTTAGTGTAGAGCTCAGCCTCCCACCTGAAACATGACACCCCCTGATCCCTCCCAAACAGCTCTCTTCCCTCCCCCACCCCCCAATTGTCTCTGCCAGTACTAAAATAAAAGCTATATTTGGGCTTTTTGTGTGTGTTTTTTTAGCATATTTACATATGCTGCTGTGTAGGATCCCCCCTTAGCCCCCAGCCTTACTGATCCCCCACCAAAGAGCTCTCTAACCCTCCCCCTCTGCCTTAATGGGCGCCATCTTGGGTACTGGCAGCTGTCTGCCAGTACCCAGTTTAGTGAAAAAATTTGCCTTTTTTTTTAAAAAAAACCCTTTTCTGTAGTGTAGCTTCCCCCCCCCCACCAAGATCAACCCCCCACCCCTTCCACATCTCTTAGCTGTTTATTTACAGCTTTCAAAAACTTATTTTGTTGTACTTTTGAAAGTTTATTTTTCTGTAGTGTAGCGGTTCCCTCCCGCTCCCGCCCCGTGCACGCGCCCGCCCGCCGCCCCCCCGTGCACGTGCGCGCTCCCGCCCCCCTCCACTCCACTGGGCACATCGATGGCCGCCCACCCGCCTCCCAGACTTGCTCCCACCCACCAACGATACCGGCCACCGATGTCCGGTGCAGAGAGGGCCACAGAGTGGCTCTCTCTGCATCGGATGGCCAAGGGGGGTTATTGCAGGATGCCTCCATATCGAGGCATCACTGCAATAACCGGAAAGCAGCTGGAAGCGAGCAGGATCGCTTCCAGCTGCTTTCCAGACCAAGGACGTACGCCACACGTCCTCGGTCATTAACTGTATTTTTTTTGAGGACGTGTGGCGTACGTCCTTGGTCCTTAAGGGGTTAAAGTCTATAGGGATTTTTGTAGATAAATTATGTGATACATTTTTCTAAAGTATTATATCGATTCCATTGTCAGTGTGTTTTTTTAGAGATCACAATCACAAAATGCTGTTAAAGGGACAGTCTACAATAGAATTTGTATTGTTTAAAAAGATAGATAACCCCTTTATTACCCATTCCCCAGTTGGCATTAAGCTCCATACCGCACAAAAGCCAAGGGCTGATTTGACGCGCTCGGGCACGCTTTCCCTCACAGACATCAATGAAAAAAACCTAACACTTGAAGTGTGGAATGAAAAATCTCTGTAACGCAACCCCATTGATGTATATGGGGGAAAAAAAAGTTACGTTTAAACCTAACATCCTTACATAAACCCCTAGTCTAAACACCCCTAATCCACCGCCCCGAACCTAAATAAAGTTATTAACCCTTAATCCGCTGTTCCCGACATTGCCAACACTAATAAAAGCTATTAACCCCTAATCCGCCACTCCCCAACATCACCGCCACTAAATAAAATTATTAACCCCTAAACCTCCGGCCTCCCATATAGCGGCCACTAAATAAATATATTAACCCCTAAACCTCCGGCCCCCCACATCGCCACTTCTAAATAAAACTTTTAACCCCTAAACCGTCAGCCACCCCACATTGCAAAACACTAAATGAAACCATTAACCCCTAAACCTAGCACACCCCTAACTTTAAATTAAAATTACAATATAACTATATTTAAATAAATAAAAACTTACCTGTGAAATAAAAATAAACCTAACATTAAACTATAAATTAACCTAACATAACTATTCTAATAAAATAAAAAAATACTACCAATTAAAAAATCTAAATTACAGTGGCGGCGATGTGGGAGAACTGAGGTTTAGGGGTTAATAACTTTATTATAGTGGCGGCGATGTCGGGAGTGGCGGTTTAGGGGTTAATATATTTAAATAGTGTCGGCGATGTGGGTGGGCAGCAGATTAGGGGTTAATAGGTTTATTTAATAGTCGCAATGTGGTTGGGCGTCAGATTAGTGGTTAATAGGTTTAATATAGTGTTTGTGATGTGGGAGGGTGGAAGTTTAGGGGTTAATAGGTAGTTTATGGGTGTTAGTGTACTTAGTAACACTTTAGTTTTGAGTTTTGTGAAACATTTTTGTTTCTCAAAATCCGTAACTACTGCTCTGAGATGGTGGTATGGCTTGTGTCGGTATAAGCTGTAACGCAAGCATTTTAGCCAGTCCGCACAACCTGTAATTACCAACGCTATGAAAATCCCATACAAAAACATCATTTTTTTGAACGTGGAATGGACATTGCGTAACAGGTTAAATTGCTTGCGATAAAGCTATACTGACACGACTCGTAATATGCGTTCCTGGCCATTCCAGCGCAATAGCCATTTTTTTCAGCGTTAAAAGCCATACCGCACTGTAACACAGAACTCGTAATCTAGGTGATTGTTATCTATATGACCCACATGAACTATCAGTCTCCTGTTGTGAAAAGCAAATAAAAAAGCATGTGATTAAGAGGCTGTCTATAGAGTCTTTAAAAAAAGATTTAGAGGTTTAAACGTTATAAAGTATATTAATCTAACAATGTTGGTTGAGCAAAGCTGGGGAATGGGTAGTAAATACATTATCTTTTTAAACAATAACAATTTTTGTGTAGACTGTCCCTTTAATATTGTTCAAACACAAAATGGAAATTTATGCTTACCTGATAAATTGATTTCTTCTACGATACAACGAGTCCACGGATTCATCTTTACTTGTGGGATATTATCCTCCTGCTAACAGGAAGTGGCAAAGAGCACCACAGCAGAGTTGTCTATATAGCTCCTCCCTTGACTCCACCCCCCAGTCATTCGACCGAAGGTATAGGAAGAAAAAGGAGAAACTAAAAAGGTGCAGAGGTGACTGTAGTTTGAAAACAAAAATATAATCTGTCTAAAATGACAGGGAGGGCAGTGGACTTGTCGCATCGTAGAAGAAATCAATTTATCGGGTAAGCATAAATTTCCTTTTCTTCTACTAGATACGAGTCCACGGATTCATCCTTACTTGTGGGATACAATACCAAAGCAACAGGACACGGATGAACGGGAGGGACAAGACAGATACCTAAACGGAAGGCACCACTGCTTGAAGAACTTTTCTCCCAAAAATAGCCTCAGAAGAAGCAAAAGTATAAAATTTGGAAAATTTGGAAAAGGTATGAAGGGAGGACCAAGTTGCAGCCTTACAAATCTGTTCAACAGAAGCATAGTTTTTAAAAGCCCATGTGGAAGCCACCGCTCTAGTAGAATGAGCTGTAATTTTTTCAGGAGGCTGCTTTCCAGCAGTCTCGTATGCAAAACGGATGATGCTTTTCAGCCAAAAAGAAAGAGAGGTAGCCGTAGCTTTTTGACCCCTACGCTTTCTAGAATAAACAACAAATAGGGAAGATGTTTGACGGAAATCCTTGGTCGCTTGTAAGTAAAACTTCAAGGCACGAACCACGTCCAAGTTATGTAACAGACGCTCTTTCTTAGAGGAAGGATTAGGACACAGAGAAGGAACAACAATTTCCTGATTAATATTCTTATTTGAAACAACCTTAGGAAGGAATCCAGGTTTAGTACGCAAAACCACCTTATCAGAATGGAATATAAGATAAGGCGAATCACATTGTAACACAGAAAGCTCAGAAACTCTTTGAGCCGAAGAGATAGCAACTAAAAACAAAACTTTCCAAGATAACAGCTTAATATCTATGGAATGCATGGGTTCAAACGGAACCCCTTGAAGCACATTTAGAACTAAATTCAAACTCCATGGCGGAGCAACAGGTTTAAACACAGGCTTGATTCTAACTAAAGCCTGACAAAAAGACTGAACGTCTAGAACATCCGCCAGACGCTTGTATAGTAAAATTGACAAAGCAGAAATTTGTCCCTTTAAGGAACTAGCCGACAATCCCTTCTCCAATCCTTCTTGGAGAAAGGACAAAATCCTAGGAATCCTAATCCTACTCCATGAGTAGCCCTTGGATTTGCACCAATAAAGATATTTATGCCATATCTTATGGTAAATTTTCTTAGTGACAGGCTTTCGAGCCTGAATCAAGGTATCAATGACCGACTCAGAGAATCCCCGCTTAGACAAAATCAAGCGTTCAATCTCCAGGCAGTCAGTTGCAGAGAAATTAGATTTGTATGTTGGAACGGACCTTGAATTAGAAGGTCCCGTCTCAGTGGCAGTTTCCACGGTGGCAGAGATGACATTTCCACCAGGTCTGCATACAAAGTCCTGCGTGGCCACACAGGCGCTATAAAGATTACTGAAGCCCTCTCCTGTTTGATTCTGGCAATCAGACGAGGTAGGAGAGGAAAAGGAGGAAACACATAAGCCAGGTTGAACGACCAAGGTACTGCTAGAGCATCTATCAGTACTGCTTGTGGATCCCTTGATCTGGACCCGTAACAAGGAAGTTTGGCATTCTGACGAGATGCCATCAAATCCAATTCCGGTGTGCCCCATTGACGGATCAATGCCGCAAACACCTCTGGATGGAGCTTCCACTCCCTCGGATGAAAAGTTTGACGACTTAGAAAATCCGCTTCCCAGTTCTCTACTCCTGGGATATAGATTGCTGATAGATGGCAAGAGTGAGTCTCTGCCCATCGAAATATTTTTGAAACCTCTATCATCGCTAGAGAACTCTTTGTTCCCCCTTGATGACTGATATATGCTACAGTCGTTATATTGTCCGACTGGAGTCTTATGAATTTAGCCAAAGCCAACTGAGGCCACGCTTGGAGCGCGTTTAATATTGCTCTCAGTTCCAGAATATTTATTGGTAATAGGGACTCCTCCTGAGTCCAAACACCCTGAGCCTTCAGGGAATTCCAGACTGCACCCCAGCCCATGCTGGCCTGCGGAAGCACATTCCCTGGGACAGATGATCCTGTGACAACCACCAAAGAAGAGAGTCTCTGGTCTCTAGATCCAGATTTATCCGAGGAGATAAATCCGCATAATCCCCATTCCACTGTCTGAGCATGCACAGCTGCAGTGGTCTGAGATGTAAGCGAGCAAATGGAACAATGTCCATTGCCGCTACCATTAACCCAATGACCTCCATACACTGGCCACTGATGGCTGAGGAATGGAATGAAGTGCTCGGCAAGTAGTTAGGATCTTTGACTTTCTGACCTCCGTCAGAAAAATTTTCATGTCTACCGAGTCTATCAGAGTTCCTAGGAATGGGACTCTTGTCAGTGGAACTAGTGAACTCTTTTGTATATTCACTTTCCACCCGTGAGTCCTTAGAAAAGCCAACACGATGTCCGTGTGAGATTTGGCTAGCTGGTAAGTTGACGCCTGAATCAAAATATCGTCCAGATAGGGGGCCACTGCTATGCCCCGCGGCCTTAGAACCACCGCCAGAAGGGAATGTGAAGATACGCATCCTTCAAGTCCACGGTGGTCATATATTGACCCTCCTGGATCATTGGTAAAATTGTTCCTATGGTCTCCATCTTGAACGATGGGACTCTGAGAAATTTTTTAGACATTTGAGATCTAAAATCGGTCTGAAGGTTCCCTCTTTTTTGGGAACCACAAACAGATTTGAGTAAAACCCCTGTCCCTGTTCTAGTTTTGGAACTGGACAGATTACACCCATGGTATAGAGGTCTTCTACACAGCGTAAGAACGCCTCTCTTTTTGTCTGGTCTACAGACAAGCGTGAAAGATGAAGTCTCCCTCTGGGCGAAGAGAGAAAGTCTGCCCCCTACTAGATCCGGTCCCGGATCGGGGGCTGCCCTTTCATGCTGTCTTGGCAGCAGCAGCGGGCTTCTTGGCCTGTTTACCTTTATTCCAGGTCTGGTTAGGTCTCCAGACTGACTTGGATTGTGTAAAATTCCCCTCCTGCTTTGTGGCGGAGGAAAAGGGGAGGGTCCGCCTTTAAAGTTTTGAAAGGAACGAAAATTATTTTGTTTAACCCTTATTTTAACGGTCTTGTCCTGAGGAAGGGCATGACCTTTACCTCCAGTAATGTTGGAAATTATTTCCTTTAGTTCAGGCCCAAATAGGGTCTTACCCTTAAAGGGAATAGCTAGAAGTTTAGATTTTGATGACACATCAGCAGACCAAGACTTAAGCCATAACGCTCTACGCGCTAGAATGGCAAAGCCTGCATTTTTAGCTGCTAATTTAGCCATTTGAAAAGCGGCATCAGTAATAAATTTGCTAGCTTGAGAGCCTTAATTCTATCCAAAATATCATCTAATGGGGTCTCAACCTTAAGAGACTCCTATAGAGCCTCAAACCAAAAAGCTGCTGCAGTAGTCACTGGAACAATGCACGCTATCGGCTGTAGAAGAAAACCCTGATGTATAAACAACTTCTTCAACAGACCCTCTAATTTTTTTATCCATAGGATCTTTGAAAGCACAACTGTCCTCAATATGTATAGTTGTACACTTAGCCAGGGTAGAAATAGCACCCTCCACCTTAGGTACCGTCTGCCAGGAATCCCGAATGGTGTCAGATATGGGAAACATTTTCTTAAAAGTAGGAGGGGGAGAGAACGGAATGCCTGGTCTATCCCATTCCTTAGTAACAATGTCTGAAATCCTTTTAGGTACTGGAAAAACATTGGTGTAAGTAGGGACCTCTAGATATTTATCCATTTTACACAACTTCTCTGGTGGGATTACAATAGGGTTCACAATCATCCAGAGTCGCTAAAACCTCCCGGAGTAACAGGCGGAGGTGTTCCAGCTTAAATTTAAAGGCTGTCATGTCCGAGTCTGTTTGAGGGAACACATTTCCTGAGTCTGAAAGTTCTCCCTCAGACAGCAATTCCCCTACCCCCAACTCAGAACACTGTGAAGGTACATCGGAGATGGCCAATAAAGCGTCAGAGGGCTCAGCATTTACTCTAGTACCGGACCTACTGCGCTTACCCTGTAAACCTGGCAGTTTAGATAATACCTCTGTAAGGGTAGTAGTAAAAGAATTAGACGCACTAGATGTACTTGGCGTCGCTTGAGTGGGCGTTAAAGGTTGTGACACTTGAGGAGAATTGGATGGCATAACCTGATTCTCTTCAGACTGAGAATCATCCCTAGACATACTTTTATCACTTAAAATATGTTCTTTGCAATGTAAGGCCCTTTCAGTACATGAGGGACACATCTTAAGTGGGGGTTCCACAATGGCTTCTAAACACATAGAACATTGACTTTCCTCAATGTCAGACATGTTGAACAGGCTAGTAATAATCACAAAAAGTCCTGAAAGCACTTTATTTAGTGAAAAAAACAACAATCTGAAAAAACGGTACTGCGCCTTTAAGAGTAAAAAAACATACAAGTTTTCCAAAACTGTCTTAAAATGTAATAAATATCACAATTTTTGCATATATGTGTTTAATCTTGTCAGCTAAGATTGCACCACAAGTAAGGAAAGTTAACCCTTTATAGAAAAAAACGTTACTCAAAAACGTTTATTAAAAGTAATAAAGCAACCCCTTGCACCTCGCCACAGCTCTGCTGTGGCGCCTACCTGCCCTCAGGGGTCTGTAAAACACACTACATGTAGGATTACTGCTTACCCCTTCCCTTAAGGGAACTATGTCAGCCAGTTCTGAAATACCACAGTCTCTCCAGAAAAAAATGACTGAACATACCTCAATGCTTGTAGCATGAAAAACGTTCCTCACACTGAAGCTTCTCAAGTACTCCTCAGCCATTCTGTGGGAACTACTCTGGATCTTAGTGACAACTGCTAAGATCATCAGTCTCCAGGCAGAAATCTTTATCCATCTGCTGCCTGAGAAAAAATAGCACTCACCGGTACCATTTAAAATAAAAAAAGTCTTGCTTGAAGAAAATAAAAACTATAATTTTATCACCTCTTTCACTTTACCTCTTCCTATTACTTAGTATAGGCAAAGAGAATGACTAGGGGGTGGAGTCAAGGGAGGAGCTATATAGACAGCTCTGCTGTGGTGCTCTTTGCCACAAGTAAGGATGAATCAGTGGACTCGTCGTATCTAGTAGAAGAAATAATTACTTCCTGAAAACAACGCAACATCATTATTTGCCTTGTTAATCTCCTGTCAGGGTGCGAGGAATCAGACTGAGACGAGAAGTGCAAAAATAATCACACCTTTATTAATAGCAAAAAATAATAAAAAGTCCACAAGTCAAATAACAAGCCAGGAGTCAAAACCAGAGCTGGTAGTCAGACGAGCCAAGTCAGGAGCCAAAGCGAATAGTCAGACGAGCCGGAATCAGGAACAAGAAAAAACAGCATAGTCAGGAACAAGCCAGGGATCAGGAACCAGGAAGGACGTCAGGCAGCCAGGTAAAACACAGGAGCTCTCACAAACAGGTCTGAGACAACGCAAGGGCAAAGCATACTGAACAGAGGCCCTTTAAATAATAAGTGATGACATCACAATTCTGAGACCGCATCCTGTCTCACATGGATGATGCACAACAGTCTGGCCATAGAAGGAAGTGCAGGCAATGAGCATCATCCCCCATAATGCACCAAGTCAGGAAGAGAGTTGAGTAAAATGGCTGCCAGCAGCACATGGCAAACACAACAGGGAAAAGACCCTGACATCTCCTGATTTCAAAATCCAAAAACAAAATGGTCAGGATTGATCACAAATAAAGGCTGAAGGGCCTATATGTTGACTGAACCCCTTTAATAATGTATAATGATACTAATAGGTGACATGTGTGCAATAAACACATTGTTCCCCAAATCCATAGAAAAATCAGTGCATGTATTTTTAAAGCTTACATTCCTGCTTTTCAAATAAAGATATCAAGAGAATGAAGAAAAATCATGAAAGAAAACATTTGGATTTCATATCCCTTTAATGATTCATAGAGCATGCTGTTTTGAGAGACTTTACAAATTAATTCCAATTGTGCATAGTTTTATATGCACACTTTCTGGGCACCAGCTACTACTGAGCATGTACAAATTATGAGTCTGTGATTGCTGATGGCTGTCATATGATACAGGGGGCTGGCAAATTTAATGAAATTGAATGAAATTGTGAAAAAAATCAATGAAATTGAATGAAATTGGAACATGATCCCAGTCTCTCTGCATCCTCATGTACCGCTGTGAATCTAGTCCAGTATAACGGGAAAAGCTATAATACACAATAAAAAATATATATTAAAAAAAAAAAGTTTCCAATTTACTTCTATTATCAAATTAGCTTAGTTCTCATGTTATACTTGGTTGAAGAGATCTCTAGATTGCTAGCGTGTACATGTCGTCTTGAGCACTACATGACGGGGAATAGTGTTGCCATCTTGTTAATGTATAACATAGTTGCAAAATTTTGCCATATAATGTTACAGACATGTGCACACTCCAGAATTTTCATTTTTGATTTTCAATAAATGATAATAAGAAAACGAAGAAAAATTGATAATAGAAGTACTTCTTACTATTATTGCTTGCATTGAAAACGGATTCTTTCTCATGTTTTGTACTTATGTATAGATGCTTATATATTTAATTTGTCAGACAATATTGTATATGAGTTGATGCCTATGAAACTTGTATGTAACACACTCTATTTATGGATACTTGTAATGTATATTCTCAATAAAACATTTTTTTAACCCCTTAATGACCGAGGACGTGCAGGGTACGTCCTCTAAAAAAAGGCAGTTAACGCCTGAGGACGTACCCTGCACGTCCTCAGTCTGGAAAGCAGCTGGAAGCGATCCTGCTCGCTTCCAGCTGCTTTCCGGTTATTGCAGTGATGCCTCGACATCGAGGCATCCTGCAATAACACTTTCTGGCCATCCGATGCAGAGAGAGCCACTCTGTGGCCCTCTCTGCACCGGACATCGATGGCCGGTATCGTTGGTGGGTGGGAGCCGACTTGGGAGATGGGTGGGCGGCCATCGGTGTGATCTGGAAGGTGGAGGGGGGCGGGATCGGGGGCGGAGCCTTCGGGGGCGCGCACGGGCGCGCGCGCGTGCACGGTGGGTGGCGGGCGGGCGCGTGCACGGGGCGGGAGCGGGTGGGAACCGCTACACTACAGAAAAAAAGTAAAGAGTAAAGGGTATTAAAAAATTAAATAAACATTTAAAAAAAAAAAGCATTTAAGCGATCTGGAAGGGATGGGGGGTTGGTATTGGGGGGGGGGGAAGCTACACTACAGAAAAAGGAAATTTTTTTAATAAAAACACATATTTTCACTAAAATGGGTACTGGCAGACAGCTGCCAGTACCCAAGATGGCGCACATTAAGTCAGAGGGGGAGGGTTAGAGAGCTGTTGGGTGGGGGATCAGTGAGGTTGGGGGCTAAGGGGGATCCTACACAGAAGCATATGTAAATATGCTAAAACAAAATGCACAAAAATGCACAAATTTTCCTTTTATTTTAGTACTGGCAGAGTTTCTGCCAGTACTTAAGATGGCGGGGACATTTGTGGGGTAGGGGAGGGAAGAGAGATGTTTGGGAGGGATCAGGGGGTCTGATGTTTCAGGTGGGAGGCTGATCTCTACACTAAAGCTAAAATTAACCCTGCAAGCTCCCTACAAGCTACCTAATTAACCCCTTCACTGCTAGCCATAATACACGTGTGATGCGCAGCGCCATTTAGCAGCATTCTAATTACCAAAAAGCAACGCCAAAGTCATATATGTCTGCTATTTCTGAACAAAGGGGATCCCAGAGAAGCATTTACAACCATTTGTGCCATAATTGCACAAGCTGTTTGTAAATGATTTCAGTGACAAACCTAAAATTGTGAAAAATGTAATGTTTTTTTTAATTTGATCGCATTTGGCGGTGAAATGGTGGCATGAAATATACCAAAATGGGCCTAGATCAATACTTGGGGTTGTCTACTACACTACACTAAAGCTAAAAATACCCCAAAAAGCTCCTTACATGCTCCCTAATTAACCCCTTCACTGCTGGGCATAATACACGTGTGGTGCGCAGTGGCATTTAGCGGCCTTCTAATTACCAAAAAGCAATGCCAAAGCCATATATGTCTGCTATTTCTGAACAAAGGGGATCCCAGAGAAGAATTTACAACCATTTATGCCATAATTGCACAAGCAGTTTGTAAATAATTTCAGTGAGAAACTGAAAGTTTGTGAAAAAATTTGTGAAAAAGTGAACAATTTTTTGTATTTGATCGCATTTGGCGGTGAAATGGTGGCATGAAATATACCAAAATGGGCCTAGATCAATACTTTGGGATGTCTTCTAAAAAAAAATATATATATGTCAATGGATATTCAGGGATTCCTGAAAGATATCAGTGTCCCAATGTAACTAGCGCTAATTTTGAAAAAAATATGTTTTGAAAATAGCAAAGTGCTACTTGTATTTATGGCCCTATAAGTTACAAAAAAAGCAAAGAAGATGTAAACATTGGGTATTTCTAAACTCAGGACAAAATTTAGAAACTATTTAGCATGGGTGTTTTTTGGTGGTTGTAGATATGTAACAGATTTTGGGGTTCAAAGTTAGAAAAAGTGTGTTTTTTTCCATTTTTCCTCATATTTTATAATTTTTTTTATAGTAAATGATAAGATATGATGAAAATAATGGTATTTTTAGAAAGTCCATTTAATGGCGAGAAAAACGGTATATAATATGTGTGGGTACAGTAAATGAGTAAGAGGAAAATTTCAGCTAAACACAAACACTGTAGAAATGTAAAAATAGCCTTGGTCCCAAACGGACAGAAAATGGAAAAGTGCTCTGGTCACTAAGGGGTTAAATGATATATATATATATATATATATATATATATATATATATATATACATATGTACACATATATACACATATATACTCACTGACTTCACCTATTATATGAATAACTGCTGTTTTTGTTTTTATTTGAATTTTGTATAATAAAAGATGATGTTTTTAAGAACTTCAAAAAAAAGTGTGAATTGAGCTATGTGTGCATTTATTATGAATGCAAGGAATGACAAGGGTTGGACTGGGATATCATACCGCACTGGAAATGTTTGAAGACCCCCCCACCTGCCCCCTCCACCCCTGGCCCAAGCCCCCCCGGCCGCACTTCCACAGCACGCTTTCACCCCCCGCCCTGCTTTAATCTCTTCTACCTTGCCTAGGGACACTTTTCTGCCATTACAGGCCCCAGCACCCTCATCAGGGGCGGAGCAGCCTTGAAGAAATGCGCTTTGCATGTGCACAAGGCTCGCTCTGTGACCTCCCTGACCAAGGATGTGTCCCACTGGGAATGACTATGTTTATTGACAAGTAAACTGAGCACAAGTCAAGTTTTAGAAAAGTCCAAAAATGCTGTGAAAACTGTATGTTGCTGTCAAATTATCTAAATGCAAAGTATTGGGAAACTTAATATGATACAACGGCATCTGCAAACCACATGATAGTTGCGTTTTTGATAGTACAAAAATCAATGCAAAAAAACCTTTTAAGTTGATTGAAACAAAAAACAATTAGTTTATAATATGAATAAAAGGGGAGCATAATGTTTTACAGAGGAGGTGTATGACTATTGGTATTTTTTTTCCCCACAGTGGACTTTATAAGAAGCAATAAATATAAAAAATATATCTATTTATTTTATATATTTATATAATATAATATTAATATTGTTTATTTGTAAAGCACTAAGAATGGTGTAGCGCTGGGTACATATAGTGGTATACAATGACAATGTTTCATGTTAAAGGGACCTGACACCCAAATGCTGAATCACTTGAAAGTGATGTTGCATTTCTGTAAAGAGCTGACGAGAAAATATGAACAGCTCTATGCAAAAAATATATTTCCCCTTAAAATGTTCTCAGTAGCCACTTCCTACTGTAAAGGGACTTTAAGCAGCCAATCAGAATGCTAGTCCTGAGACTTGTCAAGGAGCATGCATTTTGCACCCCTTCCTCAGTTTAAAGGGATAGGAAAGTCAAAATTAAACTTGCCTGATTTATATAGAGCATGTTATTTTAAGACACTTTTAAATGCACTTCTATTTTCAAATGTGCTTCATTCTCTTAGTATCCCTTGTTGAAAAATAATACTCACATATCCTACACCAGTGGGAGCTGCCGCTAATTGGTGCCGGCACACATCTGTCTCTTGTAATTGGCTAACTCGATGTCTTCAGCTAGCTGCCAGTAGTGCAGTGCTGTTCCTTCAAGAGAATGAAGCAAATTTGATAATAGAAGTACATCGGAAAGTTGTTTAAAATTGTAATTTCTATATGAATCATAAAAGAACATTTTTGGGTTTACTATCCCTTTAAGGAAGTTTCTATGAAATCACCCAAGATTTAAGTAAAATACAATGAAATCACAGTAAAACAAAGAGCTGAATGGTAATTGTGTAAACACTCTGGAAATCTGAAGAAAATAATTTTACAAATAAATGTTCATGTTATATGTTATAGTAATTTTTTTTTACATACAGTATATACTACATTACTTTCAAATGATTTAACATTGGGTATCATGATGTCCCTTTAAATACAGACGCATAAAATAAACTAAGCAAAACAAAAGGAGGAGGGTTATGACATTAATTTAAATCGTTCTTTGGACCTAACACTAACTGTATAAATATTTGGTATATACACAGAGTGAAAGCATTTTTGGTTAGTGGGAATAGCAAGTTTCAGTTTCCTTCTGTAGACTCTACCACTACCTCAGATGATTAATACAGCTACATCTGCCATCCCCACTAGTGAGCTATATTTATAATGCAGAAGCCACATTTTTAAAACCACAGTTCTGCTTCAAATGAGAGGTCATTCATAGCTTTGGAAGATTCACTGAGTCATTTAAGAAAATGATTATAGGCTCCTAATATGTGCAATATTTTCAAGTGCTTTCCCAGTGGGGATTTAATCACAAGCCATGGGGGTCGCAGAGACCTGTCCTTTGCCTCTGTCTGTTGGTTTGTCGATATACTGCTATTCCAGATCCTTTGCTGTTAAGTTTCAGCACTGGTCTTAGCTCCTACTGTTTTTTTTCCAGTAGCAGAGTGCCTTAAGGTAAGTACTATGGGGGAGATTTACCAAGCAGTGTGCAATGTTAAAAGCCGACAGCGTATGCTGTCGGCATTTAGCGATGCAGGGCGGACATGATTCGCTATTGTGAATCATGTCGTCCTGGGGTTTGATAAATAGAGCCTATACTGTATTTAAATTTACTTGGCACTCGATAAGCCATTTAGGTTATCAATATATATACTGTTACATATGTACATAGCCTTGGCAAAGTTATACATATATGTTGTTATTTGATATTTCCCTATTTAAGGTGTTACTATCTTTATTTTTATTCGCAAACATTTTATGGTGATTCAGCGTTTTCGCACGTGTATTTTGACGCATGCTAGTTTTTTCACATGTGTTCATTTCTTTCATAAAGATGGTAAGGGTCCACAATCCATTACTCCTGGGAATTACCTCCTCTGCCACTAGGAGGAGGTAAAGATTCTGAAACCCCAAGAACTCTATATAACCCTCTCACCTCTGTGGTAGTTAGTCTTATCTTTGACTCCACAGGAGGAAGGTGAAGAATGGTACAGATTATTTCTTTGTTGAGAGTAGTTCTCAGAGTTGAGGCCCATTTCCCCTCAGAGTGAAGTGTTTGTCAATAGGGAACTTTAAGAAGTTTGGTGTGTGTCTTATTTTTCCACATGAAAATTTAAGTCACTATCCTCCCAAGGGTGTTGCAGGGACTTTTGCCTCCTCCTATTGTGTCTACAGTTAATTCCTAGAGTGTCCTCTGCTGATATGTTTTCAGTACAGGACTGTTTTTTCCTGTTATTAAGCATAGTAGGAGAATGTTTTAGGTAAGTGGCTTTTATTGTTTATTTAACACTTGTTTAAACCCTATGCCTCGTATTGTTATATATACTGTACATATTATATATAGCCTGGGATCAGATTTGTTTGCAACCCATATGTAAGGGGCTCTCTTTCAGGCTAAACCTCCTGGGTAGTATTTATGACAACATCAATTTCCTGGCTGCACGTATGCTGTATAGTATACGCATTGGTGTGTGCCCACGGGTGCTTGGTTGTGTGCGCATGAGTGTGTGCATACATCTGTCTACATGAGAGTACACATCTGCTCTTGTTTTGCCACATTTTTGTTACTTTTAAATTGATATTCATTTAGGCACTTCCAGCTATAGCTGTGATCCCAGGAGGTGGTATTGTATACTTATTCCCTAAAGAACTCGTTTGTTAATTGAGAATATTATTTTCGTGTTTTTCCACTATGGAATCTTCTGAATCTGCCCCTAATCCTCCTTTGGACGCTAACATTTCTGAACACCTTTCTACCAATATTAAGCATGTTTATTGTAAACAGGCTGAGGGATCCCCTCCTTCATACTTATGTGATACCTGCCAGATTACAAGTGGAGCATTATTTAATGCTCCAGCTCGAATGTTAACTCGGCTAGAAGCTTTTTACGCCCTTCGGGTAGCTCTTGTATTAAAAAGTCGAACTTAGAATATCGTGCAAGATAATATATTCCCCCATATAAGTCAATAGAGCAAAAAAAGTGGAAAAAACGCTACTCCACAAACCCAATTGCATATTTCACATTCCAATGTTCTTCAGATAGAAGAATACATTCTATTTATCCATAAATACATATTTCTATATATACTGTATATATCTGATGTTTCCCGCCAAATATATATTTATACGTTTATATATATATATACAATATATATATATATATATATATATATATATATACACACACACACATACATACATACAGTCATGGCCAAAAATATTGGCACCCTGCATTTCTGTCAGATAATGCACCACTTTGTCTAGAAACAAATGTTAAGGCATTCTCATGTTTATTTCTTTTGGTTGTATTGGTATGACACAAAAAAGTGGAGAAAAAAAGTCAAATCTGACACATTCTATACAAAACTCCAAGAATGGACTGGACAAAATTGTTGGCACCCTTAATTAAATATTTGGTAGCACACCACTTGGGAAAAATAACTGAAATCAATCGCTTCCTGTAACTGTCAATGAGTTTCTTACACCTCTCTATTGGAATTTTGGACCACTCTTCTTTTGCCAACTGCTCCAGGTCTCTCAAATTGGAAGGGTTACTTTTCCCAACTGCTGTTTTGAGATCTCTCCACAGGTGCTCTAAGGCAGGGGTTGCCAATCTTTCGGACCTCAGGGACCACTAAACTCACAATTTTGAATCCCGTGGACCACTAACATGATTTTTTTTTTTCAATGTACAAACCTGTATAATGTGTATGTGTATATATATATATATATATATATATATATATAGTCCAACAGCCTTGGGTGCTGCTAATAAGTAGATATGCAGTCAAAAAGAAAGAGCACTCCAAAGGTCTTGTATAGATAGCATAGTCACCTTTAATGTGAATGCTTTTGGGTCAGAACGACCCGTTCTCAGACATATAGTGAACCTTTTTTTTTCTTTCTTCATACATATCGTTATCAGAAACTAACATAGATCAAATACTATCCCTCAAACTTATATTTGTTTATTTATTTCAGAGAGATCTGCACAGTGTTCTCACAAGAACTTGAACAGCAACAAACAGCCAACGGTTACTATAGAAAACGCAGCTTTCAAGCACATGGCCAAAAAGGGGTAGCGTGTCAGTGAGTAAACTCGCAGAACTCAGCAGTCAAAAGATGTTAATAATTACATTAACCCTTGGATGAAGTGACAGGGGTATATAAATAGATAAGATAAGATGAGTGGTCTTAAGGACAAATGTGCAAATAAACATAGGGCGGGTTGCTACAGCAAGCTCAAATGCCAACACAAGGCAATGAGTAACACACTAAATGGATCATGGATCTCATAACCATCCATCAGCTGGACTACAGGAAAACCTGCCAGTCTTGGTGGGTGTTAAGTCCCTTTGGTATGATGGTATCCAGATGAAAAGTCCATTTGGCCTCTTTCTGTAGCAGGATTTTATTCCGGTCGCCCCCCGGTCATCGGAGGTACATGGTCAGTGATGGTATACTTAAGATCTGTAACCTTATGTTGACTTTCTTGAAAATGCCTAGCCACCGGCTGCTCCGGGGTACCCCTCTTAAGGGCAGTGTGGATTGTAGAGCAGTGGTTTGCCATCCTCGTCCGCAGATCATCTGAGGTCTTGCCCACATAGTACAAACCACAAATACAGTGCAATAAATACACAATATGTGTTGTTGTACATGTAAGGTGATATCTGTGTTTGTAAGTCTTACGTCTGTGGGGGTGGGTGAATGAAGGGCCAGTGATGAGTCCCCCACAGGTAGTACATCCCAAGCAGTGGAAGACCCCCGGTTTCTTTGTGTCCAGCCATGTCAGCTGTTTATAACAATGTACGGGGTCAGTTTTGATTAAAAAGTCCCGCAATGATCTTGCCCTTTTGTAGCCAATCCGTGGTGGTGTCATCTCAAATATAGGCAGAGCTTTATCTGTATTGACGATCTCCCAATGTTTGTTCACTGTATCCATTAGCGTTCTTTTATCGCTATTGTAGGTAGTGACAAATGTCATTCTTTTGGAATCTGAAGAGTTTACATGATCCTGTTCCTCCAATAGTTGTTTACACTGGGTTACACTTTATGTCTGAGGACGGGTCGTTCTGACCCGAAAGCGTTCACATTAAAGGTGACTATACTATCTATACAAGACCTTTGGAGTGCTCTTTCTTTTTGACTGTGTGTATATATATATATATATATATATATATTGTGTATATATATATATATATATATATACTGTACATAACTAGTATAACCATAGCTATGTTTACATTAAGTATATATTTTCACATTTTTAAGAATTATTTTTTGGAATTAACTAACTGAATGACAGAACTGAGAGAATACTTCCCAATGACAGATGAAGGGTGAGTGCCAACTTTTGAGCTGGAAACAGAGAGGCAGAAAGTGGGAAAAAAAAGAATTATAATTAAAAGGACCACAAGACTTCCAAGTCACCTCCCCAGTAAGGAATTATTCAAAACTACTTATGATCATGGACATTGGAGTCATAAATTAAGTTTATATCAGAAAGCTCTCAATGTGGATGTGAGCTAACCACGACTAATGTTACTGTCAATTACTATGATACTGGTGGGATATAGTTGATCTGCTAAATGGAAATTACGGGAATTCAGGTGGAATGGCTTTGTGCGCGGGAAAATTATTAAAATGAAAAATAATTAATATTTAATAAATAAAAAAAAGAATATGGAGGGGAGGAAGACAAATAGTGATGTAAGTCCATCTGAAGGAATTAGGAAAACTACTACAAAGAGACAGGTAAAGGGAATAAAATAAATGAAACATGAGAAAAAATTTTTTTAAGATTTTCTTTTTTATATATACTTTAATTCCACGATTTCAAGCCAAGACTATACCAACCTCTGCTGGCTTTAGAATGGAATCATTTTCCTCTGTGCAGCATGCCGTGCTGGAAGAGTTAAAAATACAATCTAGCTACGCAAGTTGCGCAGTACTACGCAACGTGCGAGGGAGATTGTAATTTAGCTCCTCCTCCGTTGGTTTTCACTGATGTCCAGCCAGGCACTGTAGGGAGTTGCTGCACGAGAGGGGAGACACCTTCAGAGGAGATTAATTTCTGCTTGATGGTTTCAAGGACCACCATCTTCTCATGGACCACTGGTTGGCGACCACTGCTCTAAGGGATTGAGATCTGGACTCATTGCGGGCCAGGTCAGTATTCTCCAGGGCTTTGTCTTAAACTATTTCTGGGTGCTTTTTGATGTGTGCTTTGGGTCATTGTCCTGCTGTAAGACCCATGACCTCTGACAGAGACCCAACTTTCTGACACTGGGCCCTACATTGCAGCACAGAATTCTTTTGTAGTCTTCAGATTTCATAATGCCATGCACACAGTCAAGACATGCAGTGCCTGAAGCAGCAAAGCAACCCCAGAACATCAGTGATCCTTCACCATGTTTGACTGTATTTTTTTTAAAAAAAGCCTAATTTCATTTTCTCAAACCACTAGAATTATGGACTTTACCAAACAGCTGTAATTTTGTTTTGTCTGTCTAAAGCACATTCTCCCAAAAGGATTTTGGCTTCCTCAGGTAAGTTTTGTCAAACTCCAATGTATTTTTTGTTTTGTTTCTGTGTCAGCCATGGGGTGCTTCTGGGTTTCCTACCATAGCGTCCCTTTTCATTCAGATTGCGACATATAGTGCAAGCTGACACATTTGTACCCTGTGCCTGAAGGTCAGCTTGAATTTGTCTGGAAGTTGATTGAGGTTCTTTATCATTCAAAGAATCCTTTGTTGCAATCTTTGATAATTTTTTATCTTTCGTCCACATCCAGGGAGATTAGCTACAGTGCCATGGGCTGTAAACTTCTTGACAATGTTGCGCACAGTGGACACAGGAACATTAAGATCTCTGGAGATGGACTTGTAACCGTGAGATTGTCTATGCTTTCCCACACTTTTTGTTCTCAAATCCCCAGACAATTCTTTGCTGCTCTTTTTCTTCACCATGCTCAGTGTGGCACACAGAGACACACAACATAAACATTAAATACATTTTTCACCATTTTAACTGGTTGCTGGTGTGATTTCTATATTGTCACCACATGTAAATTGATACAGGTGAGTTTAATAACAAATTGCAGGAGCATCACAATATTTCTTACACTTTTGAGAAGGTGCCAATAATTTTGTCCAGTCCATTTTTGGAGTTTTATGTGGAATGTGTCAGATTTGGCTTTTTTTCCATGAGAATGCCTAAACATTTGTAATTGCAACAATTTTCTGGGCGAAGTGGTGCATTATCTGACAGAAATGTAGGGGGGCCAATATTTTTGGCCATGAATATACAGGGAGTGCAGAATTATTAGGCAAATGAGTATTTTGACCACATCATCCTCTTTATGCATGTTGTCTTACTCCAAGCTGTATAGGCTCGAAAGCCTACTACCAATTAAGCATATTAGGTGATGTGCATCTCTGTAATGAGAAGGAGTGTGGTCTAATGACATCAACACCCTATATCAGGTGTGCATAATTATTAGGCAACTTCCTTTCCTTTGGCAAAATGGGTCAAAAGAAGGACTTGACAGGCTCAGAAAAGTAAAAAATAGTGAGATATCTTGCAGAGGGATGCAGCACTCTTAAAATGGCAAAGCTTCTGAAGCGTGATCATCGAACAATCAAGCGTTTCATTCAAAATAGTCAACAGGGTCGCAAGAAGCGTGTGGAAAAACCAAGGCGCAAAATAACTGCCCATGAACTGAGAAAAGTCAAGCGTGCAGCTGCCAAGATGCCACTTGCCACCAGTTTGGCCATATTTCAGAGCTGCAACATCACTGGAGTGCCCATAAGCACAAGGTGTGCAATACTCAGAGACATGGCCAAGGTAAGAAAGGCTGAAAGACGACCACCACTGAACAAGACACACAAGCTGAAACGTCAAGACTGGGCCAAGAAATATCTCAAGACTGATTTTTCTAAGGTTTTATGGACTGATGAAATGAGAGTGAGTCTTGATGGGCCAGATGGATGGGCTTGTGGGGCCTTATCGGGTTGAGGATGGAGTCAAGCTCAACTCCCAGTCCTACTGCCAGTTTCTGGAAGACACCTTCTTCAAGCAGTGGTACAGGAAGAAGTCTGCATCCTTCAAGAAAAACATGATTTTCATGCAGGACAATGCTCCATCACACGCGTCCAAGTACTCCACAGCGTGGCTGGCAAGAAACGGTATAAAAGAAGAAAATCTAATGACATGGCCTCCTTGTTCACCTGATCTGAACCCCATTGAGAACCTGTGGTCCATCATCAAATGTGAGATTTACAAGGAGGGAAAACAGTACACCTCTCTGAACAGTGTCTGGGAGGCTGTGGTTGCTGCTGCACGCAATGTTGATGGTGAACAGATCAAAACACTGACAGAATCCATGGATGGCAGGCTTTTGAGTGTCCTTGCAAAGAAAGGTGGCTATATTGGTCACTGATTTGTTTTGTTTTGTTTTTGAATGTCAGAAATGTATATTTGTGAATGTTGAGATGTTATATTGGTTTCACTGGTAAAAATAAATAATTGAAATGGGTATATATTTGTTTTTTGTTAAGTTGCCTAATAATTATGCACAGTAATAGTCACCTGCACACACAGATATCCCCCTAAAATAGCTAAAACTAAAAACAAACTAAAAACTACTTCCAAAAATATTCAGCTTTGATATTAATGAGTTTTTTGGGTTCATTGAGAACATGGTTGTTGTTCAATAATAAAATGAATCCTCAAAAATACAACTTGCCTAATAATTCTGCACTCCCTGTATATATATATATATATATATATATATATAATATATAGGTATAGATATATATATATATATATATATATATATATATATATATATATATATAAATATCTATTTCAAAATACATAGAACATTTAATTTACTTAACTGCAAAGGGCATCAATGCACTTACACACACACATATATATATATATATATATATATATATGTCTTATGTGTGTACATATGTATTTATGTGTTTATATGTGTATGTGTGTCTGCTCCTTCTATTTATTCCTTAAAAAACATGTTTTACAACTTTTTCTCCTTTTTCAGGAAACTTAGTTATGGAGGCCTATTTAGCAAATGTCTGTCGGACCTAATCCAACAGTGCGGATCAGGCCCGACAGACATCGCTCAATGCGGAGAGCAATACGCTCTCCGTATTCAGCATTGCACCAGCAGTTCACAAGAGCTGCTGGTGCAACGCCGCCCCCTGCAAACTCGCGGCCAATCGGCCGCCAACAGGGAGGTGTCAATCAAGCCGATCATACTCAATCGGGTTGAATTGTGGCGATGTCTGTCCGCCTCCTCAGAGCAGGCGGACAGGTTATGGAGCAGCGGTCTTTAGACCGCTGCTCCATAACTTGTGTTTCTGGCGATTCTTCAGACTCGCCAGAAACACAGGCCCACAAGTTCAATACGGAGCTTGATAAATGGGCCTCTTAGTCTGTTCAGGTTCCTTGAATTCTTATTGTAGTCTCAAAGATATCAAATAGGTTTCAGATCAAGGCCTCCATAGGTAGGGATTTTTCTGTACTATGTTCTTAGGAACTCTGTAGGCGCAAGTAGATGGGATCTCCAACCTATTCATTGTTCCATAAGTAGGAAGGAACTTTCAGCTCCATTCTAATCTAGAAACTTTGAAAATGTTTTTTAAAGTTCCCACTTTCAAAATGGAAATTATTTAGACTTTTCTGTGAGGTCAGTTTATCTCCTCAATTTATTTAAGAATGCTTTTATGTTGTTATTTCTAGGAATATCACCGGCTTCTGAGTTTTGCTTTGTTTTGTTGCTCTTCTGTTTGGTCTGACAACAGCTCTCAGAATATTCAGGGTATTGCAGGGCTTCCTGGTCTGAATTATATCTTGGTTCAAGTTCCAACTTTTCATTAAGCACTTTTTATCCCCTGCAGACTGTTGTTTCTTCAACATCATGGTTAGTATACAGCAAATCATGTCCGCCCGGCATATAATAAATCTACCCCATAATCTCTTGTGAGGTGGCCAAAGGAACCTTGTTGTGCTTTGCTTCATCTCTTTCTGAATGTAATGTTAGTGGTCGTTCCTGCAATTATCATCTTTAATTGTGTTAAGTGGCCAATGCATGAAATCTCACTTATGAAATGAGAACTTATTGCTAAGAGATTTACATCAGCAACATTTTCAGAAACGCACGAGAAACACTGTAAATGTAAATGTTTGTAAGTGTAGAATAGTCATATGTTACTTTTATTACAGAAAAGTAGGCTGGATAGTAAACATATATATATATATATATATACACATATAAATACATCTGTACACATATATACAGTACATATATATATATATATACATACATACACATATTTATATATGTTAAAGCTCTTTTCAACCCTTTTTCTTTTGTTCAAACACCTTATACCATCTATCTTTCAGCTAGTATAACTTTATTATTCATTTTTTTGTTAAATCATTTTTAATCAGACACTGTTTATATGAGTGTAACTGTAAGTTTACATTTATTTATGTTGTGTTTTATGCATCTTTTTTCTTTTCCATGATCTTTTACGCAAGCTTTCGTCGCGCTAACCTGAGGTGCGTTAACTTCAATTTGCAATATTCATGCTATTTCCATTGCTCACAAAAAGCTGAAAACACATATAGCTTGAGCGCTACAGTTAGCGTGCCACTCATAATCTTGCCCACAGTGTGCAGTTGCATCTAAAATGACGTACTTGTAATAGTCCCGCTGTTCGTGTGCTCCAGTAATGAGAGCGCCCCCCCACACCTGGAAAGCCTTTGGAATGTTACTTATCTTGCTTATTTTATTGTGGTCAACAAAGGTCAGATGCAAATGTACTCCTGCAAATATCAACCAATCACTGTGCATTAAGTAGGAGTGTCAGGTGTCTTCATTCCAAGGAAAACACTCTAGCCTCTCTGGTGGGAGTGGAAACATTGGAATTTGCAAAGTTAAATAACAGGAAAAACAGGCAAAATAAATAATGAAAATGCATTGGAAAGATGTTTTTTTTTTTTTTTAAATATGATTAACATTTCGGGATCTATCACAATCCTTTAGAAAAGTTTATCAAAAAATATATCTACAAAAATCCCCATATACTTTAATGGTAAATTTTGTAGAAAAATCATTAGATACGCTCTTCTAAAGAAATGTGGTTGATCCCTTTATAGAAAATGAAACTTTGAGTTGTATGTCCCTGTGTATATAAGTAGAAATTGTTTGAGATTTTATATAAAATGTTTATTTATGCATAATAAAAACTACTTTGCAATATATTATTTTGCCCCCTTTTCATGTAATTTAGCTATCAAAATTTAGTAATTTCTAATACTCAGAACCTGAAATGCACTCTGATGACCTTTCAAGGCTTACTCTGTTACATATGTGTCCCTAATTGGCTTTAACTGATAACAACTGCAAATAAATTTAGTTTATCCTAACTTTATGGCTGTGGCTAGTCTGGTAGTCCGCTGACTAAAGCTCAGACTGTTTTTTTTTATTCATTTTCCTTTTAATAATAGCACATAGTTTTAAAATATTGTTAAAGTATCTTCTGATAGGGAGGTCAGAATTAGTGGGGATTGTGTAGAGGTGGGTTTTCTGTTGGGACTGAAATATCTCTTGTAACACAAGAAAAGTAGATGTGCAACTAATACACTTACATATATATATATATATAGAAATGGAACAGTGGTGGTTTAATGCAAGATAGTGAGTGGATGTTAAATTAACATTCACTCACTATCGAAGGCTGGGCATGTAGGTGCAGCAGTGAAATTCTGCTGCAAAGATGGAGTGTCCCCGTGAAGTTGGAGTGCCGTTTCGTCAGTATGGAGGCGCTGAGAAAAAGTGTGGGTGACACTGAGAGGCAGAGGTATTATCAACAGGAGTGCGGTTAATGCGAGATAAGTAGGGCCCGGATCTGTCTGATTTGAGGTTTAGGAGCAATATAAAATAAGGGGATATGAGGCTGATTGGCTGTCTTCCTTTTCCTGTCCTGATGAATCCATCTGCCACTATAACTCCACCCTTACATCGGTCCTTGATAACCTGACCCCACCTACCATAACTCGGAAAACATACACTCATTCTCAGCCCTGGCATACTCCTCTGACACGGTACCTATGCAGATGTTCCCGTACTGCTGAGCGACACTGGAAGAAATCTCGGAGTTCTGCTGACTTTCTTCACTATAAGTTCATCTTAAACTCTTACTATTCTGCCCTTAATCTATATAAGCATATATATATTTCCCTACTACCTCTTGCCTCAAAGCTTCTTGAAAAGCTAGTATATGCATGTCTATCCCATTTCCTTACATTAAACTCCCTCCTTGACCCACTGCAATCTGGATTTCGCCCCTTCACTCAACAGAGACCGCAATTGTTAAGGTTACCAACGACCTACTTACAGCAAAATCAAAAGGCCACTTCTCTCTACTTATCCTCCTTGATCTGTCTGCAGCCTTTGATACTGTCGACCACCCTCTTTTGCTCCATACCCTCCAATCCTTTGGCATCTGTGACACAGCTCTCTCTTGGTTCTCTTCCTATCTGTCTAACTGTACCTTTAGTGTAGCCTTCTCCGGAGCATCCTCTTCCCCGTTACCTCTTTCTGTTGGGGTACCACAAGCCTCTGTCATCGGTCCCCTTCTCTTCTCAATCTACACGTCCTCACTAGGTTCCTTAATAAAGTCCCACAGGTTTTATTATCATTTGTATGCCGACAATATCCAAATCTACCTCTCTGCACTAGAACTATCTCCTTCCTTGCTAACCCGTGTCACTAACTGTCTCACTTATATTTCATCTTGGATGTCCTCTCACTACCTCAAGCTAAATCTCTCCAAAACTGAGCTCCTTATTTTGCCCCCTTCTTCAAAAATCTCCACCCCCCATGTCTCTATAACTGTTGATAATTCCATCATTACTCCAACCTCACATGCCCAATGTCTTGGGATCACACTGGACTCAGCTCTTTCTTTCACTCCTCACATTCAGTCCTTGGCTAAAGCCTGCCACTTCCACCTTAAAAACATCGCTAAAATTAGAGATTTCCTTACACAAGACACAACAAAGATTTTAATCCACTCTCTCATCCTTTCCCTCCTCGACTACTGCAACTCTATCCTCTCTGGTCTCCCTACCTGCCGCCTAGCTCCTTTACAATCCATAATGAATGCCTCTGCCAGGCTCATCTTCCTTGCATGTCGCTCTTCATCTGCCGCACCTCTCTGCCAATCCCTTCACTGGCTTCCTCTTGCCTCCAGGATTAAACACAAAATTCTCACTCTGACACACAAAGCCCTCAATTGCACTGCTCCCCCCTACATCTCAGACCTTGTCTCTAGATACTCTCCCTCTCGTCCCCTTTGCTCCGCTCATGATCTCCTACTCTCCTCCTCTCTTGTTACCTCCTCACATTCACGTCTACAAGATTTCTCAAGATTGGCTCCCATCTTATGGAACTCTCTGCCTCGCTCCAAAAGAATCTCCCCTAGTTTTAAAAGCTTCAAGTGCTCCCTGAAGACTCTACTATTTAGGGATGCTTACAACCTACACTAACCTTCCTATCTCCACTGGTATCCCCTAAAACCCCATAGCATGTAAGCCTATGAGACCAGCTGTTTGTAGTTCACCTTTATAAGAGCCGACTACAACAGTGCAACTCTCGGCAGGACCCTCTCTCCCCATTTGATCCCTGTAATAGTTTTTATATACCACCTATGTTCATAGCGCTGCGGAACCTGTTGGCGCTCTACAAATACCTGATAATAATACATATGTTACCCAGATTTCCCTGGTGCATTGTTAATAGTGTATACAGGATACTTCTGGGGTAAGCAAGCAGGGATACGTGCCTAGATCTGCTAATTTTCTATTGAATAATTATATATATCTTACATATACAGCATATATATTTTTATATATATATATATATATATATATATATATATATATATATATATAGGGGTGTATGAGAGAGTGGAAAATATTGCTGACAGTTTATATTCTGGTGCCACCCTTAATCAATAATAGAACTAAATTTACACAGGGAGATACGGTATCAGGCCATATAATACTGATCTGATAAAGTAAGGGAAATAAAGGCATACAGAAAATTTATTTCATAGCATAAATAATTTTATTTATAATAATCCCTTATCACATTCCGTGATTCTCTGTATTGGCTCAAACCAACAGAATAACGTGAACACCATATATACAACACCTCAAGTCTAAGGTAATATCACCTGCAGGATACCTATTAAAGCATACGTATGCTACTAAATCAGATAGTATCTAAGACACACATTCATCAAATTATCAGATAGTACAGAAACCTAAGATAGAACATAAAAGTACATATCAAGACATATAATCAAATGTAACATGTCAGAGCAGTGTGTCAAAGAAATAGAACAGCTGAAAAAAATCTCTCTCAATTATAGAGGGAGACAAAAAATATATGTGCTGCACTCAGTCCAAAAAAAGTGCAAATGAAAAAACAGTCCTTCATACAAAGGATAATGTAAGTGTAGTAGTTCTTACTGTGACTTGTTCCAAAGTGTGAGATATATATCACTTGCCAGGATAGAGCAAACAGCAGTGAAACATGCAGGTTCTGTGTCCCAGGTGATTTCCAAAAAGCAAAACACTCTCTCTGTGGCGTCTGATGTCACTGAGAAGGGGAGTGGTGTAGCCTGCAGAATCCTCCAATCGGACTTGTAAGTAAAGTGCGCTTTCCGTATGTAGTAGTAATCAGCTGTACCGGCATCCGCCGCACCGAGAAAGAACCAGGCTTTCCCTAGGCTGATAGATCAAAGACATCGGAACATACGCCAGGATATACACAGACTTGCCCATACAGATGCGATGTACAGATATCACTCGCTCATAGCTTAAGTGCGCCTGCATAGACTTCACAGGTGCCTGTTCTCCAAATCCTGTATCCGCTTGACAGGGCAAAAGGTTAAGCACCAAACAGTCCTTCAGATAACACAGACCATATGTTTCTTATATCAGCATGTTTTCTTATAGCCAGCACTTTAACAGGTATGCAGATAGAATGCAGGCATTAGAAGAATATATAAAAAGGCTATGCATGCACCATAGACCTTAAAACCTTAGACAGTTCTTGTAAACAGGAGTTAGTCGACCTGCTCCTGATTCAACACTTCAGTGTTAAAAACACAAATCAATGACCGTTTCACCCCCATCCTGCAGGTGATATTACCTTAGACTTGAGGTGTTGTATATATGGTGTTCACGTTATTCTGTTGGTTTGAGCCAATACAGAGAATCACGGAATGTGATAAGGGATTATTATAAATAAAATTATTTATGCTATGAAATAAATTTTCTGTGTGCCTTTATTTCCCTTACTTTATCAGATCAGTATTATATGGCCTGATACCGTATCTCCCTGTGTAAATTTAGTTCTATATATATTTATATATATATATATATATATATATGCGCTGCGGAATCTGTTGGCGCTCTACAAATACCCGATAATAATAATATAAATATATATATATATACACATATACATACACATACAAGTATGCGTCACATAATGACCATTCAGTCAACGACCGACCACATATACATCTACGGTCCATAGAGAACAGATAGAGATCAGAAATCTTGATCGCACAACAGGACATAGCAGACATAGTACCGCTAACACTTTTAATGTGCAGCAAAGTATAGTAGAATGGCTTCAAAATGAAAAAAAAATGTCTTCTAATAGCGGCAGCAAGAGGCAAAGAAAGAGTATAGATCTGGAAGTAAAACAGAAAGTAATTAAACAGTATAAAGGTAGAAAACAAGTGAATGCTATAGCTCATGATATTGGCATGTCACACACCACAGTGACAACGAATAAGGATAAAATTATCAAAGCTGTTAAAGGATCAGCTCCACTGAGAACTACAAGGCTTACAAAAATGAGAGAGGGACCCATATCTAATATGGAAAAATTGCTAATGACATAGATTATCAAAATCAGAAGCGAATCCCTCTGAGCACACTGACCATAGCTGCTAAAGCACTATCTTTATTCCAAAGGCTTAAAGAAAAAGCAGGACCAGACTACAATGTTGAGTTTAATGCTAGTTCTCGGTGGTTCAAGCGCTTCAAACAAAGTTTTTTCCTGCATAATGTGAAAGTGAGTAGTGACTCTGCAAGAGTGGATAGCAAGGCAGCAGAAGAGTTTGTTAAAACCCTTGATAAGCTCATTGCAGAGGTAAATTATTTGCCCCAGCACATTTTTAATGTGAATGAAATTGAATTATTCTTGAAACAAATGCCTGAAGGGACCTTCATTCATAAGGAGGCCAAGTCAATGCCGGGCTTTAAGGCTTTTAAAGACAGAGTGACATTTGTTAGGAGGCAATTTTGCTGGCTACAAATAAAGCCTTTTGTTATTTGGCACAGTGAAAACCCCAGGAGTTTCAAGAACATTAATAAGAACACCTTACCTGTTTATTAAAGGTCCGATAGAAAGTCCTGGATGACACAAGGGCCTCTAGTTATTAAGGTCTGGCGGACCTCGCTGAATACGGCGAGCAATACGCTCGCCGTATTCAGCATTGCACCAGCAGCTCACAAGAGCTGCTGGTGCAACGCCGCCCCATGCAGACTCGCGGCCAATAGGCCGCCAGCAGGGGGGGTGTCAATTAACCCGATCATACTCGATCTGGTTGATTTCCGGCGATGACTGTCCGCCTGCTCAGAGCAGGCGGACAGGGTTATGGAGCAGCTGTCTTTATGACCGCTGCTTCATAACTGCTGTTTCTGGCGAGTCTGAAGACTCTCCAGAAACAGAGGCCATCAAGCTCCTTACGGAGCTTGATAACTAGAGGCCAAGGGCTTTTCCAGGATACCCTTGATTGCTATGCCAGGGAAATTGAGAAGTACTGCCTGGAAGAAGGCATAGCTTTCAAGATTTGTAATGATTATAAACAATGCTCCAGGACTCCCCCTTCCGTTGGTGACCTTCAGAGCAACATCCCCCACTAAACACCTCCTCTTTAATCCAGCCAATGGATCAGGGGGTCATTTCAGCTTTCAAGGCCAAGTTGCCAGCCATTATGCTGTTGAGGAGTAAAGTAAAGGGGTAGTTTCTGTTGGATATTGGGGGTACTGCAGAATTGTTATTGTTTAAAAGATAGATAATCCCTTTATTACCGATTCCCCAGTTTTGCATAACCAACAAAGCTATACTAATATACTTCTTACCTCTGTGATTACCTTGTATCCAAGCCTCTGCAGATTTCCCCCTTATTTCATTTCTTTTGACAGACTTGCATTTTAGCCAATCAGTGCTGACTCAAAAATAACTACAAGGCTCCCAGGGCCTGCACTAAAGAACCTTCTCCTTTAGTGCAGGCCCTGGAAGCTGCCGCGCTATGCCTCCTATTAGTGTGTGCCCGGAGGTCTGTGAAGAAGTATTGGGATTTGGGGGGCTCTCCAGCAGGCTAAAGGTAAATATTTTACGCTACTGGTGAAGTTTTTCACCTGTAGCAAACAAACATTAAAGTGAAGGTAAACTTTGATGAATGAAAGCCCGGTTATTAAAAACTGGGGCACTTTCATTCATCAAAGTTTAGAAAGCAGACGTTTTGTTTAAAAAATTACCTTTCTTCATTTCACAGCCATAGCATTTTCCATCGCCCGGAGATCCTCTCTTCACATGTCAGCAATGACTAATCTGGCTATGTACAGTAAGATAGCATAATATATTGATACATAGCTTTGGGGGGGGGGAGTTATGTTTAAACCTAACACCCTAACGTAAACCCCAAGTCTAAACACTCCTAATCTGCCGCCCCTGACATTGCCGACACCTACATAAAGTTATTAACCCCTAATCTGCTGCTCCCGACATCGCCGCCACCTAAATAAATTTATTAACCCCTAATCTGCCGCTCCTGATGTCGCCGGCACTATAATAAAGTTATTAACCCCTATTCCCCCGCACCCCAACATCTACCACACTATACTAAAGATATTAACCCCTATTCCACGTCTCCACGACATTGCCGCCACTAAATAAAGTTATTAACTTCTAAACCTCTGGCCTCCCACATCACTGCCACTAAATAAACCTATTAATCCCTAGACCGACAGCCCCCCACATCGCAAAAAACTAAAATAAACTAATAACCCCTAAACCTAACAACCCCCTAACTTTAAATTAAAATTACAAGTTCCCTATCTTAACATAAATAAAAACTTACCTGGGAAATTAAAAAAAACTTAAGTTTAAACTATAAATTAAATTAACATTACTATTATACTAAAATTAAAATAACTATCAATTAAATAAATTAAATTACACATTAAAAAAAACCTTACACTACTAAAAAAAAAATAATCTACAATTATAAAAAATAAAAAATACTAAATTACAAAAAATAACAAACACTAAATTACGAAAAATAACAAACGAAATTATCCAAAATAAAAACAATTACACCTAATCTAATAGCCCTATAAAAAAAACAAAAAACAAAACCCCAGCCTACAAAAAAAACACCCAATTTTTTTTAAAAAAAACCTAACACTAACCCCCGACAAACCACTTACAGTTTCTGAAGTCCGGACATCCAGACGGCGAAGTCTTCATCCAGACGGCGAGATCTTCATCCATTCAGGCAGCGTCTTCTATCTGCATCCATGCAGCATCTTCTATCTTTATCCAGGTGGCGCAGAGCGGGTCCATCCTGAAGACATCCGGAGCGAAGCGTCCTCTTCATACGTTTGCCGCCACATACTGAATCTTCAATGCAAGGGAGCCTTTTCAAAATGGGGTCCCTTGCATTCCTATTGGCTGATTTGATTTTTGAAATTCAAATCAGCCAATAGGATGAGAGTTACTGAAGGTCTATTGGCGATGCAGGAGGGCCTCGGTTTAGGGTTTAATAGGTAGTTTATGGGTATTAGTGTACTTTGTAACAGTTTAGTTATGAGTTTTGTGTAACAGTTTTGTGGCGCAAAACTCACAACTACTGGTCTCAGATTGCGGAATGGATTGTGTCAGTATAGGCTGGAACGCAAGCTTTTTAGCCTCACCGCAAAACATGTAATGGTAGCGCTATGGAAATCCCACTCAAAAACATATTTTTTTTGAGTGCGGGACTGACGTTGCGTTACAGGATAAAATGCTTGCGGTTAGCTATACCGACAAGACTCGTAATGGCTGCGCTCCGGTTTTAACGCTGAAATGGCTATTTTTTCAGCGTTAAAACATGAATGTAAAACTTGTAATCTAGGTGTACATTTTTTACCTTAAAGGACCATAATAGTTGAAAAATGACGTGCTCTGATTTCTTAGAGCATGTAATTTAAAGGCAATCAACCCTACACAAAGGGGTTAAACACACAGTTAAAGTGCCACTCGGGACTCGCAGAGTAGTGCAGGTCCCAAGTGGAACCAGCACTGATCTAATAACCAGCACTAGGGGCAGGTTAAACACACAGTAGTGTAAGGTCAATAGTCTTAATAATAATGAATTAGAGCATGTCATTTTTGACTATTTTGGCTCTTCAAGTAACCAAATACCAATGTCTGTGAATTGGACGTGTTTTTATAATACAAAAAAAACGTATTGTAGTCATGTGCAAAACAAACAACAAATGATATTCTTATACTAAAAAAAAATAGCAAAAGTGTACAAATAATATTTGTCCTTGGAATGCAAAATTACCTTGGTACTTAAGTGGTTAACTGTATGCAATTATGTTAACCACATTTCATATTTGCACACCCACAGTACTGCTGGTTTTGTTTCCTTATGTTGTTATGAGTGTTATTTATCTAATTCAGCATTAGTCATCAGGAGGACACTGCCCACACTGCTCACACTTGTAATTAAAGGGACATTATACACTAGATTTCTCTTTGCATAAATGTTTTGTAGTTGATCCATTTATATAGCCCATCTGAGTGTGTTTTTGTAAAAATCTATAGTTTTGCTTATTTTTAAATAACATTGTGCTGATTTTCAGGCTCCTAACCAAGCTCCAAAGTTTTAGGAGAATACTGATGTATACCTACTCCAGCTTGCTCCTGTTTGTGTAAAGAGTCTTTTCATATGCAGAGGAAGGGGGAAGGGGGACTGTCTGCTTTTTTTTGCTATAGAACCACTTGCAGTGGGTGTTCCAGCCTAACCTTTTCAACAGTAAGTTTTTAAACAGTTTTATACTGGATGTTTATATCAGTATCGGTGCATATTATTCTTTATACTAGTGTCTATTACATGCTGTTAAATGAAATTTGGTGTATACTGTCCCTTTAAATTGGCTACAAACTGTGAGAGAAGCCGCCAGACTGTGCCTGACATGTGCACAAGGAGTGTTTGTACTATAATAATCAGAAGTGTGGGTCTGTAAAATCATCATCATACAGACATATTTTATGTGATATATCAGAAAGGGACATAAAAATCAAAATGAAACTTTCACAGGTCAGATAAAGCTTGCCGTTTAAAAAAATGTTTTGATTTACTTCTATTACCAAATTGACTTTGTTCTTTTGATATCCTTTGTTGACAAGCATATCTAGTGAGGCTCAAGAACAGTAATGCAGCGCTGGTAGCTAGCTGGTGATTGGTAGCAACTCACAAATCCGTCCGTAATTGGCTCACCAGATGTGTTCAGCTTGGTTCCAGTAGTGCATTGTTCCTCTGGAGCTGACCTTACCTATATGATCTAATCAGCAGCACTAGTTGCAAGGCTCATCTGTGTAACTAGCTCTGGTGATTGGATGAGCCGCTCTGGAGCAGCAGTGCTCTGTGGGTCCTCAACGGTACTTCTACTGTGTGTTTAACCCCTTTGCGGGATTGAAATTCACAGTAGTGCAGAGTCGCTAGGCAGTCAACTCAACAGAGGGTCCCGTTGCATATTTTTTGGGGCACTTTCAAAGGTAAAGCAGCAGCAAGCAATAGTAATAATATACATGCTGCTCTGTATAATGATCTTAATGACATAAAGATAGATAGGATGTAAGCTGCACTAATAAAAAGCTTCCCTGCATTAGGATTGTACACTTTCTGCAAATGCCTTTGTATAAACTAGCTGCTATGGGCCCTCCAGCACTTGGGCCCTGGCGCCACTGCACCTGCTGCACTTATGATAGTTCCGCCCCATGTCGCTAGTCTTAAAATGACATGCTCTATGTCAGGGATCAGCAACCTTAGGCTCCCAGAGGTTTTGGAACTACATTTCTCATGATGCTCATACAGCCTAATGAGTGTCTCAGCATCATGGGAAATGTAGTTCCAAAATATCTGAGGGCCCAATGTTGCTGACCCCTGCTCTAAATAATAATAGAACATGTAATTTTTCAGTTATTATGGCCCTTTAAGAACATGAGTTATATAGAAGCAACAGTGCAATAATAAAAGGTACATCATAAGTTATTTTTGCACTTTATGTCCCTGGTAAAATTATTTTCCAAAAGAATTTCCTGTCAATTAGTCACCGTGGAAAATGTGGTCTGCCTGCCATGCACCTACAAGTAGTTGTCATATTTACAGAACCCACAGCTCAAAAAGGAAGTTTATATTAACTTGGTAGTTGTTGTACTGAAGTTTCATCTTGAGTAAACCTCTTTGTAGAAGAGGGATGTTAAAGATACAAACACTCTATTCTCTAATGGTTAGTATATCTCCTAACTACAAACCGATAATGCACAAGAGTAAAAGAAGGGAGGGATAGCGCTAACAGCGTAGAGAAAAAAAATGTGTACGGCTCCTGCCGAGTATAAGGAAAAGTTACAATGTATTTTGTGTGGTAACAGTACTCCTCTAATGAAGCTAAAATAATTAATGAAGCAAATAATATATAAATATATAAATGGAGAAAGTAATAAAGATAAATTGATAGATAAAAATAAATTTATACAATATAATTATAGATGCCGGCATCAGGTACAACAAACAGCTATTGCGCAAAAATGACGTATTAACGTTAGATATAAAAACAATATATAAAACCATCAACTTGATAATCTATAGATTGGTTGAAGCGCATAATTAAAAAAATATGGTAAACCTCTTTGTAACCTGCTTTTTCTTTTATACTGTACAACAGCACTGCTAGGAGGTCTGGCTGGAGACAAATTGTCCCATCACCACCTAGTCTATCACTAAGGACATGTGAGGATGTTTTAGGTACCCTTTCTGCAAGCTCCAAAAGTGACTATTTGTATCTTGAATACTTTATGAATACTTCATAATGAAGTAAAGAAGTTCTAAACACAGTTTTCACTGCATATATCACCATGGGATAACATTAATTACAAGGAGAACAATGAAGAAAACTTCCAGCTATTTCTTGTTTTCTGCAGGAAGATGAGTTTCAGAAAAAAATAATCTATTTTGACTCGACTTCTTCAGGCTTCTTTTGCAGTGCTTACAATTAATTCCATATTTCTCTGTGAAGAACACAAATAGATAAAATGGAGTGTAAAGGGACATGAAACCCACATTTATTTATTTCATGGTTCAGATAGAGCATACAATTTTAAAAAGAAAAGTTTCCAATTTACTTTTATTGTCAAAGTTGCTTTGTTCTCATTTTATTCTTTGTTAAATAGATACCTAGGTAGGTAGTGTGCACATGTCTGGAGCACTACATGGCAGGAAAAAGGGCTGCCACCTAGTATGCTTGAAAATGTATAGCATCCTTGCAAAACTGCTGCCATATAGTACTGCAGACATCTGCACACTCCATAGCTTATATTTCTGCTCTTTAACAAAGCATACCTAGAAAACAAAGAAAATGTGATAATAGGATTAATTGAAAGTTGTTTAAAATTGTATGCCCTATCAGAATCATGAAAGAAAGGTTTTGGGTTTTATACCCCTTTAAGAGCGGAGGCAAAAAAAATCCAGCTTGGAGAGAAATTATAGTGTTGACTTTAAAGGGGTGGAAGTCCCAGATAGATGAGAGGTGCCTCCCATATAACGAGTCTCTTTGGGATACAAAATCTCGATAAAATATCAGTACTGATATAAATTTGCAGTTTTCAGCAAATACAAACTAAGCCAAAGGCCTCTAGTTATCAACGTGTCTACTTTACCTGCCTTCGCCACCCCAATACGCCCGCCTAAGCTCGCCTACCATCGCCGCCGCGGACCTGACAAATCTCGCCAAAGTTATCAATAAATCTGTCAAAAAGCAGCGCACCAAGTACAGGGCGATGAGCAGCGGACTGTGATAGTTATCACTCATCCGATCTCGCTGCTCTTCGGCTTTTTGACAGCTTTATTGACAAGCTGTCACTAAGCACACACACTAACTATACTGTTCTACCCCCTATACCGGCGCCCCCGTAGCCCCCCGCAACTAAATAAAGTTATTAACCCCTAAACCGCCGCTCCCGGACACCGCCACAACTATAATAAATGTATTAACCCCAAAACCGCCGCTCCGGGACCCTGCCGCCACCTACATTATACCTAGTAACCCCTATCCTGCCCCCCCTATACCGCCGCCACCTATAATAAAGTTATTAACCCCTATCCTGAGGATCCCGGACCTCGCCGCAACTTAATAAATAGTTTAACCCCTAAACCGCCGCTCCCGGACCCCGCCGCAACCTATATTAAACTTATTAACCCCTAATCTGCCCCCCATACACCGTCACCACCTATAATAAATGTATTAACCCCTATCCTGCCCCCCTACACCGCCGCCACTGTAATAAAATTATTAACCCCTAAACCTAAGTCTAACACTAACTCTAACACCCCCCTAACTTAAATATTAATTAAATAAATCTAAATAATATTTCTCTTATTAACTAAGGCCTAGATTTAGAGTTTGGCGGTAGCCGTGAAAACCAGCGTTAGAGGCTCCTAACGCTGGTTTTAGGCTACCGCCGGTATTTGGAGTCACTCAAAATAGGGTCTAACGCTCACTTTTCAGCCGCGACTTTTCCATACCGCAGATCCCCTTACGTCAATTGCGTATCCTATCTTTTCAATGGGATCTTCCTAACTCCGGTATTTAGAGTCGTTTCTGAAGTGAGCGTTAGAGCTCTAACGACAAAACTCCAGCCGCAGAAAAAAAGCAGGAGTTAAGAGCTTTCTGGGCTAACGCCGGTTCATAAAGCTCTTAACTACTGTGCCCTAAAGTACACTAACACCCATGAACTACCTATGTACCCCTAAACCGAGGTCCCCCCACATCGCCGCAACTCGATTAATTTTTTTTAACCCCTAATCTGCCGACCGCCACCTACGTTATACTTATGTACCCCTAATCTGCTGCCCCTAACCCCGCCGACCCCTGTATTATATTTATTAACCCCTAACCTGCCCCCCACAACGTCGCCGCCAGCTACTTACAATAATTAACCCCTAATCTGCCGACCGCAAAGCGCCGCCACCTACGTTATCCTTATGTACCCCTAATCTGCTGCCCCTAACACCGCCAACCCCTATATTATATTTATTAACCCCTAATCTGCCCCCCTCAACGTCGCCGACACCTGCCTACACTTATTAACCCCTAATCTGCCGAGCGGACCTGAGCGCTACTATAATACAGTTATTAACCCCTAATCCGCCTCACTAACCCTATCATAAATAGTATTAACCCCTAATCTGCCCTCCCTAACATCGCCGACACCTAACTTCAATTATTAACCCCTAATCTGACGACCGGAGCTCACCGCTACTATAATAAATGGATTAACCCCTAAAGCTAAGTCTAACCCTAACACTAACACCCCCCTAACTTAAATATAATTTACATCTAACGAAATTAATTAACTCTTATTAAATAAATTATTCCTATTTAAAGCTAAATACTTACCTGTTAAATAAATCCTGTAACTTAGTTCTTTTTTATTTTTTGTACTTTAGTTAGTTTATGTAATTGTAGTTATTTGTAGGAATTGTATTTAATTTATTTATTGATATTGTAGTGTTAGGTTTTATTGTAGGTAATTGTAGGTATTTTATTTAATTAATTCATTGATAGGGTAGTGTTAGATTTAATTATAACTTAGGTTAGGATATATTTTACAGGTAATTTTGTTATTATTTTAACTAGGTAACTATTAAATAGTTCTTAACTATTTAATAGCTATTGTACCTGGTTAAAATAATTACAAAGTTGCCTGTAAAATAAATATTAATCCTAAAATAGCTACAATGTAATTATAATTTATATTGTAGCTATATTAGGATGTATTTTACAGGTAAGTATTTAGCTTTAAATAGGAATAATTTATTTAATAAGAGTTAATTAATTTCGTTAGATGTAAATTATATTTAAGTTAGGGGGGTGTTAGTGTTAGGGTTAGACTTAGCTTTAGGGGTTAATCCATTTATTATAGTAGCGGTGAGCTCCGGTCGTCAGATTAGGGGTTAATAATTGAAGTTAGGTGTCGGCGATGTTAGGGAGGGCAGATTAGGGGTTAATACTATTTATGATAGGGTTAGTGAGGCGGATTAGGGGTTAATACATTTATTATAGTAGCGCTCAGGTCCGCTCGGCAGATTAGGGGTTAATAAGTGTAGGTAGGTGTCGGCGACGTTGAGGGGGGCAGATTAGGGGTTAATAAATATAATATAGGGGTCGGCGGTGTTAGGGGCAGCAGATTAGGGGTACATAAGGATAACGTAGGTGGCGGCGGTTTACGGAGCGGCAGATTAGGGGTTAATAATATAATGCAGGGGTCAGCGATAGCGGGGGCGGCAGATTAGGGGTTAATAAGTGAAAGGTTAGGGGTGTTTAGACTCGGGGTACATGTTAGGGTGTTAGGTGCAGACGTAGGAAGTGTTTCCCCATAGGAAACAATGGGGCTGCGTTAGGAGCTGAACGCGGCTTTTTTGCAGGTGTTAGGTTTTTTTTCAGCTCAAACAGCCCCATTGTTTCCTATGGGAGAATCGTGCACGAGCACGTTTTTGAGGCTGGCCGCGTCCGTAAGCAACTCTGGTATCGAGAGTTGCATTTGCGGTAAAAATGCTCTACGCTCCTTTTTTGGAGCCTAACGCAGCATTTTTTTGGACTCTCGATACCAGAGTTAATTTTATGGTGCGGCCAGAAAAAAGCCCGCGTAGCGTTAACAACCCATCTACCGCCAAACTCCAAATCTAGGCCTAAGTTAATCCTATTTAAAACTAAATACTTACCTTTAAAAACATAATTTATGCTTACCTGATAAATTCCTTTCTTCTGTAGAGTGATCAGTCCACGGGTCATCATTACTTCTGGGATATTACTCCTCCCCAACAGGAAGTACAAGAGGATTCACCCAGCAGAGTTGCATATAGCCCCTCCCCTCTACGTCACCCCCAGTCATTCGACCAAGGACCAACGAGAAAGGAGGAACCAAGGGTGTAGTGGTGACTGGAGTATAATTTAAAAATAATTACCTGCCTTAAAAAACAGGGCGGGCCATGGACTGATCACACTACAGAAGAAAGGAATTTATCAGGTAAGCATAAATTATGTTTTCTTCTGTTAAGTGTGATCAGTCCACGGGTCATCATTACTTCTGGGATACCAATACCAAAGCAAAAGTACACGGATGACGGGAGGGATAGGCAGGCTCTTTTATACAGAAGGAACCACTGCCTGAAGAACCTTTCTCCCAAAAATAGCCTCCGAGGAAGCAAATGTGTCAAATTTGTAAAATTTGGAAAAAGTATGAAGCGAAGACCAAGTTGCAGCCTTGCAAATCTGTTCAACAGAGGCCTCATTCTTAAAGGCCCAAGTGGAAGCCACAGCTCTAGTGGAATGAGCTGTAATTCTTTCAGGAGGTTGCTGTCCAGCAGTCTCATAGGCTAAACGTATTATGCTACGAAGCCAAAAAGAGAGAGAGGTAGCAGAAGCTTTTTGACCTCTCCTCTGACCAGAGTAAACGACAAACAGGGAAGACGTCTGTCGAAATTCTTTAGTTGCCTGTAAGTAAAATTTTAGGGCACGAACTACATCCAGATTGTGCAGAAGACGTTCCTTCTTTGAAGAAGGATTTGGACACAAAGATGGAACAACAATCTCTTGATTGATATTCCTGTTAGTGACTACCTTGGGTAAGAACCCAGGTTTAGTACGCAGAACTACCTTATCCGAATGAAAAATCAAATAAGGAGAATCACAATGTAAGGCTGATAATTCAGAGACTCTTCGAGCCGATGAAATAGCCATTAAAAATAGAACTTTCCAAGATAACAACTTTATATCAATGGAATGGAGGGGTTCAAACGGAACGCCCTGTAAAACGTTAAGAACAAGATTTAAACTCCATGGTGGAGCAACAGTCTTAAACACAGGCTTAATCCTCGCTAAAGCCTGACAAAAAGCCTGAACGTCTGGCACTTCTGACAGACGTTTGTGTAACAGAATAGACAGAGCTGAGATCTAATGAACTAGCAGATAAACCCTTTTCTAAACCTTCTTGTAGAAAAGACAATATCCTAGGAATCCTAACCTTACTCCAAGAGTAACTTTTGGATTCACACCAATATAGGTATTTACGCCATATTTTATGGTAAATCTTTCTGGTAACAGGCTTCCTGGCCTGTATTAAGGTGTCAATAACTGACTCAGAAAACCCACGTCTTGATAAAATCAAACGTTCAATTTCCAAGCAGTCAGCTTCAGAGAAGTTAGATTTTGATGTTTGAAAGGACCCTGTATCAGGAGGTCCTGTTTCAGAGGTAGAGACCAAGGTGGACAGGACAGGATGACATGTCCACCAGGTCTGCATACCAAGTCCTGCGTGGCCATGCAGGTGCTATCAGAATCACTGATGCTCTCTCCTGTTTGATTCTGGCAATCAATCGAGGAAGCATCGGGAAGGGTGGAAACACATAAGCCATCCTGAAGTCCCAAGGTGCCGTCAGGGCATCTATTAGGACTGCTCCTGGATCCCTGGATCTGGACCCGTACCGAGGAAGCTTGGCGTTCTGTCGAGACGCCATGAGATCTATCTCTGGCTTGCCCCAACGTCGAAGTATTTGGGCAAAGACCTCCGGATGAAGTTCCCATTCCCCCGGATGAAAAGTCTGACGACTTAAGAAATCCGCCTCCCAATTCTCCACTCCCGGGATGTGGATTGCTGACAGGTGGCAAGAGTGAGACTCTGCCCAGCGAATTATCTTTGATACTTCCATCATTGCTAGGGAGCTCCTTGTCCCTCCCTGATGGTTGATGTAAGCTACAGTCGTGATGTTGTCCGACTGAAACCTGATGAACCCCCGAGTTGTCAACTGGGGCCAAGCCAGGAGGGCATTGAGAACTGCTCTCAATTCCAGAATGTTTATTGGCAGGAGACTCTCCTCCTGACTCCATTGTCCCTGAGCCTTCAGAGAATTCCAGACGGCACCCCAACCTAGAAGGCTGGCGTCTGTTGTTACAATTGTCCAGTCTGGTCTGCTGAATGGCATCCCCCTGGACAGATGTGGCCGAGAAAGCCACCATAGAAGAGAATTTCTGGTCTCTTGATCCAGATTCAGAGAAGGGGACAAGTCTGAGTAATCCCCATTCCACTGACTTAGCATGCACAATTGCAGTGGTCTGAGGTGTAAGCGAGCAAATGGCACTATGTCCATTGCTGCTACCATTAGGCCGATTACCTCCATGCATTGAGCCACCGACGGGTGTTGAATGGAATGAAGGGTGCGGCAAGCACTTTGAAGTCTTGTTAACCTGTCTTCTGTCAGGTAAATCTTCATTTCTACAGAATCTATAAGAGTCCCCAGGAAGGGAACTCTTGTAAGTGGAACGAGTGAACTTTTCTTTTCGTTCACCTTCCATCCATGTGACCTTAGAAATGCCAGTACTAACTCTGTATGAGACTTGGCAGTTTGAAAGCTTGAAGCTTGTATCAGAATGTCGTCTAGGTAAGGAGCTACCGAAATTCCCTGCGGTCTTAGTACCGCCAGAAGAGCACCTAGAACCTTTGTGAAGATTCTTGGAGCTGTAGCCAATCCGAATGGAAGAGCCACAAACTGGTAATGCCTGTCTAAAAAGGCAAACCTTAGATACCGGTAATGATCTTTGTGAATCGGTATGTGAAGGTAAGCGTCCTTTAAGTCCACTATGGTCATGTACTGACCTTCTTGGATCATGGGTAAAATTGTCCGGATAGTCTCCATTTTGAATGATGGAACTCTTAGGAATTTGTTTAGGATCTTTAAATCCAGGATTGGTCTGAAAGTTCCCTCTTTTTTGGGAACCACAAACAGATTTGAGTAAAACCCTTGTCCCTGTTCCGACCGTGGAACTGGATGGATTACTCCCATTAACAATAGATCTTGTATGCAGCGTAGAAACGCTTCTTTCTTTGTTTGGTTTGTCGACAACCTTGACAGATAAAATCTCTCTCTTGGAGGAGAGTGTTTGAAGTCCAGAAGGTATCCCTGAGATATTATCTCTAGCGTCCAGGGATCCTGGACATCTCTTGCCCAAGCCTGGGCGAAGAGAGAAAGTCTGCCCCCCACTAGATCCGATCCCGGATCGGGGGCCCTCAATTCATGCTGTTTTAGTGGCAGCTGCAGGCTTCCTGGCCTGCTTGCCCTTGTTCCAGGACTGGTTAGGTCTCCAGCCTTGTCTGTAGCGAGCACCAGATACTTCTTGTTTTGGAGTAGTGGAAGATGATGCTGCTCCTGCTTTGAAATTCCGAAAGGAACGAAAATTAGACTGTCTAGCCTTAGGTTTGGCTTTGTCTTGAGGTAGGGCGTGGCCCTTACCTCCTGTAATGTCAGCGATAATTTCTTTCAAACCAGGCCCAAATAAGGTCTGTCCCTTGAAAGGTATATTAAGTAATTTGGACTTAGAAGTTACATCAGCTGACCAGGATTTTAGCCACAGTGCTCTGCGCGCTTGAATGGCGAATCCGGAATTCTTAGCCGTAAGTTTAATTAAATGTACTACGGCTTCCGAAATGAATGAATTAGATAGCTTAAGTACTCTAAGCCTGTCTGAAATGTCGTCCAGCGTAGCTGAACCAAGATTTTCTTCTAGAGACTCAATCCAGAATGCCGCTGCAGCCGTGATCGGCGCAATGCATGCAAGGGGTTGCAATATAAAACCTTGTTGAACAAACATTTTCTTAAGGTAACCCTCTAATTTTTTATCCATTGGATCTGAAAAGGCACAGCTATCCTCTACCGGGATAGTGGTACGTTTAGCTAAAGTAGAAACTGCTCCCTCCACCTTAGGGACCGTTTGCCATAAATCCCGTGTGGTGGTGTCTATTGGAAACATCTTTCTAAATATTGGAGGGGGTGAGAACGGCACACCGGGTCTATCCCACTCCTTAGTAATAATTTCAGTTAGTCTTTTAGGTATAGGAAAAACGTCAGTACTTGTTGGTACAGCAAAATATTTATCCAACCTACACATTTTCTCGGGTATTGCAACTGTGTTACAATCATTCAGGGCCGCTAACACCTCCCCTAGTAAAACACGGAGGTTTTCCAGCTTAAATTTAAAATTTGAAATATCTGAATCCAATCTGTTTGGATCAGAACCGTCAGCCGCAGAATGAAGCTCTCCGTCCTCATGTTCTGCAAGTTGTGACGCAGTATCTGACATGGCCCTAACATTATCAGCGCACTCTGTTCTCACTCCAGAGTGATCACGCTTGCCCCTTAGTTCTGGTAATTTAGCCAAAACCTCAGTCATAACAGTAGCCATATCTTGTAATGTTATTTGTAATGGCCGCCCAGATGTACTTGGCGTCGCCATATCGCGCACGTCCCGAGCGGGAGATGCAGGTACTGTCACGTGAGGCGAGTTAGTCGGCATAACTCTCCCCTCGTTGTTTGGTGAAATTTGTTCAATTTGTACAGATTGACTTTTATTTAATGTAGCATCAATACAGTTAGTACATAAATTTCTATTGGGCTCCACCTTGGCTTTAGTACAAATAGTACAGGTCTCATCTTCTGAATCAGACATGTTTAACAAACTAGCAAATAAACTTGCAATTTGGAAATACTATACAAGTAAAATACAATGAAAAAAACGAACTGTGCTTGAAAAGCACTGAATATATATAACAGATGAAATCAATCAGCTTTGTAAAACAAAATGCAACTTAGCAAAGGCTTGTACCCAGTAGCAAGAAATAACTAACCCTGAGGCATAAAAAAGTTAAAGAATAAACGTTTTTTATCACAGTCAACTACAATCTTACAGCTCTGTTAGATTACTTCCCTCAAATTAGCTTTGAAGATCCCTGGGTTCTGTAGAGATAAACCGGAACATGCAGGAAAAAACAATGAGCTTTTGACTGAAATTTTTGATGCGTAGCAAAAGCGCCAAAAAAGGTCCCACCCCCTCACACACAACAGTGAGAGAGATTAAAAACTGTCATAATTAGATCCAGCAAGTGGAAAAATAGTGCCCAAACATTTTATTCACCCAGTACCTCAGAAAATGAAAACGATTTTACATTCCAGCAAAAACGTTTAACATAATTAAGAATTATTAAAAAGCCTGTTGTATTTCTATTAGGCTAAAATCTTATATACACAGTGTAATTCCAGTGAAGTACCATTCCCCAGAATACTAAAATGTAAATTATACATACATGATATAATGTCGGTATGGCAGGATTTTCTCAGCAATTCCATTGTTAGAAAATAAAAACTGCTACATACCTTTTTGCAGAATAAACTGCCCGCTGTCCCCTGATCTGAAGTTTACCTCTCCTCAGATGGCCGAGAAACAGCAATATGATCTTAACAACTCCGGCTAAAATCATAGTAAAAACTCTGGTAGATTCTTCTTCAAACTCTACCAGAGAAGGAATAACACACTCCGGTGCTATTAAAAAATAACAAACTTTTGATTGAAGAAATAAACTAAATAAAATCACCATAGTCCTCTCACACATCCTATCTAGTCGTTGGGTGCAAGAGAATGACTGGGGGTGACGTAGAGGGGAGGGGCTATATGCAAATCTGCTGGGTGAATCCTCTTGCACTTCCTGTTGGGGAGGAGTAATATCCCAGAAGTAATGATGACCCGTGGACTGATCACACTTAACAGAAGAAATAAACCCTAATATAGCTACAATATAAATAATAATTATATTGTAGCTATCTTAGGATTTATTTTTATTTTACAGGCAAATTTCAATTTATTTTAACTAGGTACAATAGCTATTAAATAGTTATTAACTATTTAATAGCTACCTAGTTAAAATAAAGAGAAATTTACCTGTAAAATAAAAACTAACCTAAGTTACAATTACACCTAACACTACACTATACTTTAATAAATTATTCCTATTTAAAACTAAATACTTACCTGTAAAATAAACCCTAAGATAGCTACAATGTAATTAATAATTACATTGTAGCTATTTTAGGATTTATATTTATTTTACAGGTAACTTTGTATTTATTTTAGCTAGTTAGAATAGTTATTAAATAGTTATTAACTATTTAATAACTACCTAGCTAAAAGAAATACAAAATTACCTGTAAAATAAATCCTAACCTAAGTTACAATTAAACCTAACACTACACTATCATTAAATTAATTAAATAAATTACCTATAAATAACTTCAATTAAATTTAATAAACTAACTAAAGTACAAAAAATAAAAAAAAGTTACAAACATTTAAAAAATATTACAACAATTTTAAGCTACTTACACCTAATCTAAGCCCCCTAATAAAATAACAAAGCCCCCCAAAATAAGAAAAAAATCCCTACCCTATTCTACATTAAAATGTTACCAGCTCTATTACCTTACCAGCCCTTAAAAGGGCCTTTTGCGGGGCATGCCCCAAAGAAAACAGCTCTTTTGCCTGTAAAAAAAAAATACAACCCCCCCCAACATTAAAACCCACCACCCACATACCCCTAATCTAACCCAAACCCCCCTTAAATAAACCTAACACTACCCCCTGAAGATCATCCTACCTTGAGCCGTCTTCAGCCAGCCAACCATCGATGGAACCGAAGAGGAGATCCGGAGCGGCAGAAGTCATCATCCAAGGGGCGCTGAAGAAGTCTTCCATCTGATTGAAGTCTTCATCCATGCAGCGTCTTCAATCTTCATCCATCCGGAGCGGAGCGGAGCCATCTTCAGACGAGCCGACGCGGAGCCATCCTCTTCTTCCTGACGACTAACTACGAATGAAGGTTCCATTAAGGGACGTCATCCAAGATGGCGTCCCTTCAATTCCGATTGGCTGATAGGATTCTATCAGCCAATCGGAATAAAGGTAGGAAAAATCTGATTGGCTGATTAAATCAGCCAATCAGATTGAAGTTCAATCCGATTGGCTGATCCAATCAGCCAATCAGATTGAGCTCGCATTCTATTGGCTGTTCCGATCAGCTGGACGCCGTAATCATAGGCTAATAATGGTTTTGTTTTCTGCAAATTATTTTTTACAATTACTGTCCCTTTAAGTTGTTTAAAGGGACAGTATACACCAATTTTCATTTAACTGCATGTAATAGACACTACTATAGAGAATAATAGACATAGATACTGATCTAAAAATCCAGTATAAAACCGTTTAAAAACTTACTTAGAAGCTCTCAGTTTAGCACAGTTTAAAAGATTAGCTGGAACACCCACTGAAAATGGTTCTATAGTAAAAAAAGCAGACACTCCCCCCTCCCACGCATATGAAAAGACTCTTTACACAAACAGGAGCAAGCTGCAGGGGCGAAACTACAGGGGGTGCAGAGGGTGCAGGTGCGACTGGGCCCCTGAGGGTGGGGGCCCAGCTTAATTTTTTTTTTATATATATATATATATATTTTTTTTAATAAAAAACGTTAACCTACCACTGCCTGCACTGATATCATGTGAGTGTGACATGACTACAGGGGTTAGTGTTTCTGTTTTACCTATTGGTGTTTATGTGTGTGTGTATGGTGTGTGTGTGTGTATGTATGTGACTGTGTGTGTATTTATGCATGTATGTGTGTTTGTGTATGTTTGTGGAACCAGCAAATTACAGACCTTGTTACTACAGCATGGGGGTGGCAGGGGGTAAACAGTATCACTATACAGTACCACTATATACAGTATGGGGGGGCTGGACCATGTCACTGACTACTGTGGTCACTTTATAAAGTACTGGGCGGGTAGGGTCAGGCCAGTCATCTCACCGGCAGATTACAGACTGTGTCACTAACTTACTATATACAGTACTGGTGGGTTAAACAGTGTCACTATATACAGTAATAGGGGGTCAAACCATCTCACAGACTGTGGGCACAGGGTACCTCCTTTTGCAGACATGTAATCTGATTCACATTTTTTTCTGTGTTAAATGTAAAAAAAAAAAAAAAAGTATTAAATTCAACTTTTTTTGGAGGGGGGAGGGGTGGTGGGGGGCCCCTTCTTAGATTCTTGCACCTGGGCCCTGTGGTTTCTAGTTACGCCTCTGGCAAGCTGGAGTAGGTATACATCAGTATTCTCCTAACACTTTGGGGCTTGGTTAGGAGTCTGAAAATCAGCGCAAAATCAAGCAAAACTATACTTAAAAAAAAAAAAAAAAAAAGAAGCTGTATAGGTTATATAAATGGATCATCTACAAAACATTTATGCAAAGAAAAATCTAGTGTATAATGTCCCTTTAACTGCGAATTTAAAATAACAATAACAGATTATTTTCTTTCCGAATTGGGTAAACATGCTTTTTAACAGGTTTACTAATTTCATATAGTTTCACATTTTTCCATTTATGTGAAACATAAATGATTATTATGATGGTTATATTTCAGTTGTGTACAAGTCCAGAGACAGAACATTTTTCACTTTCTGCAATGAGATATTTTTTAGTGAAAATTTGTTTGCAGGTCATTTTGAATTCTAAAGGGACAGTAAAGTCAGAAATAAACTTTCATGATTCAGATAGAGCATGCAATGTTAAACCACTTTGCAATTTACTCATATTATGAGATTTGCTTTGTTCTTTTAATACCCTTTGTTGAAGAGTAGACATGGGTAGGCTGATAGGAGTGTGCATGTGTATTTAGCATATCATGGTAGCACTATGCAAATGCTGCAGAAAAATGGCTATAGACACATGCACGCTCCTGAGCACACCTAGTATTACTCATTAACCCCTTAACGACCGAGGACGTGCAGGGTACGTCCTCAAAAAAAGGCAGTTAACGCCTGAGGACGTACCCTACACGTCCTCGGTGTGGAAAGCAGCTGGAAGCGATCCTGCTCGCTTCCAGCTGCTTTCCGGTTATTGCAGTGATGCCTCGATATGGAGGCATCCTGCAATAACCTTTGTAAGCCATCCGGTGCAGAGAGAGCCACTCTGTGGCCCTCTCTGCACCGGAGATCGGTGGCTCACTGCGTTGGTGGGTGGGAGCCGGACCGGGAGGCGGGTGGCGGCCATCGATGGCCCTGGTGATGTGGAGGGGGGCGGGATCGTGGGCGGGGATGGCCGGGGGCGCGCACGGGCGAGCGCGCGTGCACGGGAGGGCGGGCGCGTGCACGGAGAGGGAGCGGGTGGGAACCGCTACACTACAGAAAATGCTACAATAAAAAATGTTAATAAATGCCTAAAATTTAAAACAAAAAAACGATCAGCAAGGTGGTGGGGGTTTGTCTGTGTGGGGGGGAAGCTACACTACAGAAAAAAAAAAAAAAAATAGCACTTTTTTTTTGCAAACTGGGTACTGGCAGACAGCTGCCAGTACCCAAGATGGCCCCCAATAAGGCAGAGGGGAGGGTTAGAGAGCGGTTTTGGGGGGATCAGGGAGGTTGGGGGCTAAGGGGGGATCCTACACCGTAGCATATGTAAATATGCTAAAAAAAATTTTTTTTTTTTTTTTTTTTTTAAAACCCTTTTATTTTAGTACTGGCAGACTTTCTGCCAGTACTTAAGATGGCGGGGACAATTGTGGGGTGGGGGAGGGAAGGGAGCTGTTTGGGATGGATCAGGGGGTGGGATGTGTCAGGTGGGAGGCTGATCTCTACACTAAAGCTAAAATTAACCCTGCAAGCTCCCTACAAACTCCCTAATTAACCCCTTCACTGCTAGCCATAATACACGTGTGAGGCGCAGCAGGATTTAACGGCCTTCTAATTACCAGAAAGCAATGCCAAAGCCATATATGGCTGCTATTTCTGAACAAAGGGGATCCCAGAGAAGGATTTACAACCATTTGTGCCATAATTGCACAAGCTGTTTGTAAATGATTTCAGTGAGAAACCTAAAATTGTGAAAAATTTTACGTTTTTTTTAATTTGTTCGCATTTGGCGGTGAAATGGTGGCATAAAATATACTAAAATGTGCCTAGATCAATACTTGGGGTTGTCTACTATACTACACTAAAGCTAAAATTAACCCTACAAGCTCCCTAATTAACCCCTTAACTGCTGGGCATAATACACTTGTGGTGCGCAGTGGCATTTAGCGGCCTTCTAATTACCAAAAAGCAACGCCAAAGCCATATATGTCTGCTATTTCTGAACAAAGGGGATCCCAGAGAAGAATTTACAACAATTTATGCCATAATTGCACAAGTTGTTTGTAAATAATTTCAGTGAGAAACCGAAAGTTTGTGAAAAAATTTATGAAAAAGTGAACAATTTTTTGTATTTGATCACATTTGGCGGTGAAATGGTGGTATGAAATATACCAAAATTGGCCTAGATCAATACTTTGGGATGTCTACTAAAAAATATATATATACATGTCAAGGGATATTCAGGGATTCCTGAAAGATATTAGTGTTCTAATGTAACTAGCGCTAATTTTGGAAAAAAGTGGTTTGGAAATAGCAAAGTGCTACTTGTATTTATGGCCCTATAACTTGCAAAAAAAGCAAAGAACTTGTAAACATTGGGTATTTCTAAACTCAGGACAAAATTTAGAAACTATTTAGCATGGGTGTTTTTTGGTGGTTTTAGATATGTAACAGATTTTGGTTAGAAAAAGTTAGAAAAAGTGTGTTTTTTTTAATTTTTCCTCATATTTTATAATTTTTTTTATAGTAAATTATAAGATATGATGAAAATAATGGTATCTTTAGAAAGTCCATTTAGTGGCGAGAAAAACGGTATATAATATGTGTGGGTACAGTAAATGAGTAAGAAGAAAATTACAACTAAACACAAACACCGCAAAAATTTAAAAATAGCCTTGGTCCCAAACGGACAGAAAATGGAAAAGTGCTGTGGTCATTAAGGGGTTAAAGGAACATGCCACCCACATTTTTTCTTTTATGATTTAGAAAGAGAATGCAATTTTAAACATCTTTCTAATTTACTTATATTATCTAATTTGTTTTATTCTCTTGATATTCTTTGATGAAAAGCATATCTAGATATGCTCACTAGCTGCTGATTGGTTGCTGCACATAGAAGCATCACGTGATTGGCTCACCATGTGCATAGCTTTTTCTTCAAATAAGGATATTTAACAAATGAAGCAAAATAAATAATAGAAGTAAATTGTAATGTTGTTTAAATTTCTATTCTCTATCTGAATAATGAAAGAAAGATTTTGGGTTTAACAAAGGATCCCAAATGAAAATTTGATGATAGATGTAAATTGGAAAGTTGTTTAAAGGGATACTAAACCCAAAACATTTATATGATTCGTATAGAGCCTGCAATTTTAAGCAACTTTCTAATTTGCTATTATCATATTTTCTTCATTCTCTTGGTATCTTTATTTGAATGTAAGCTAAGGAGCCAGCCCATTTTTGGTTCAGAAACCTGGATATCGCTTGCTGATTGGTGGCTACATTTAGCCACCAATCAGCAAGCGTTACCCAGGTGCTGAACCTAAAATGGGCCGGCCCCTAAGCTCTAATTCCTGCTTTTCAAATAAAGATACCAAGAGAACGAAGACCATTGATAATAGGAGTAAATTAGAAAGTTGCATAAAAATTGCTGCTCTATCTGAATCGTGAAAGAATAAATTTGGGTTAAGTATCCCATTAAAATCTATTGCTCTATCCAATTAAGTTTAATTTTGACTTTACATTCCCTTTATATTAGGCAGTTCCACTAAAGCACCAGCTCAATTGAAATGCGTTAATGAACTATTTATAAAGTCTTGTAATATGTTGCAGCAGTTCCACTGCAAATTAGATGCAGAGAAAATTAAAATTTAAAATGAATACATTTGCTTCCTTTGCTCTGCCTAATGTGGAGCAGCGCTTCCAAGCAAAAGCATTAACAGTTCAAGCACGTGCCCCATTCTTTTTGCAGACGTGATGCATTTTCTGCAATGACATCTCTGATCACAGCATGTTCTGCCTTGGGGGTAGAGTTATCAAGCAGTGGATGCTGCAATCTACCCCCCGTAGTTTCAGGTTCCCCTAAAACTGAAGTTAAGAAGCAGCGGTCAGATACGATCAGATCCCGATCAGTTCTCTGTATTTCGCTTTATTGTTTATACACTCTTACCCTGGGGTTATTTAACCCTATTGTTAATAATAAATTTTTGTTTTTCACTCGTTTTTTGGTGCTCCAAACTGTCTTTTGCTTGTGAGACTGGGATGATTGACACCCCCTGCTAGAGGCCGATTGGTCGCGAATGTGCAGGGGACGGTATTGCACAAGCAATGAAATGCTTGAGCAATGAAAAATGCCAACAGCATATGCTGTCGGCATTTATCGATGTCGGACGGACACCTTGGGGTGTAAAAGTTGTATAGTTTAAATCTGATTTGATCTATATATATATTTTTATAAACCAGGAAGTGATTGTGTTTATTGATGTGAACATTACAATCCACAAAAAAGTCTTGACAACCAAAATGTTTGTATATGGTTCAAAACAAGTCAAATTGGCACTTACAGAGCTAAAGGCTGTATAAATTGAAAAGTCCTGGGAAAAGCTACTCAAAATGTGTTTTCTAAGTCACTGGAAAGCTATGTAATAAGCAAGTTTTTAATGGATTACTAAGGAGTTTTAATGGACTTGAACCTGAAAATATCTTAAAACCAATGAACACACTTTGCAAAGCTCTTAAATTGGGTAGAAGGAGGTCCCAATGGGTTATAGTTATAGTTTTGTTATTGGCTCTGCATGTGTTACAGTAAATGTGCTATAATGCTCACAAAATAAATAAAAATGTAACAATACATTTGATACAACCTAGAGAGTAAATAACTCAATATAAGCAAGGTATACGCTTGTCTCTGACACAATAAACAACAGTGTTATTTACTGCTTGGTATTCAAGCATACGTGAAAAAGAAAGGACAATATTCACTAATATATCACCATACACATATTCACATTCTTCACAGCTGTTACATTAAATAATTAAGGGCCAGATTACGAGTGAGTAGCGCTTTGGCTAGATCGTTAATTGCGCTAGAAGTAAACTTTTTGCGCGCATCAGGTTGCACTTAAGGCTGTGACACACTGCAAGCGATGCGGCGCGAAGCAAAGCAGCTGCTTTGCTCCGCGTCGCATCGCTTCTGAAGTTCAAATATTTCATCTCTGAGCGCTTAGCTACGCGACCTGACGCAGCAGAGTGCTCAGAGATGAAAAGGCAGGACACACTGAGCGCACACAGCTGCATCTACACGCTGCGCGTCGCTCTGCTTGCAGTGTGTCACAGCCTTTATATGGTGAATTGGAAGGAAAATGTTATTGCTCTTGCGCTTACCGACGGGCACAAAAAGCCAAACTTAGAATATTGTGTGTGTGATAAACTATTCCCCCATAGAAGTCAATGAAGAAAAAAAAAATCCCACGCGCAAACCCGACCCCATATTTTCATGTACACTGACACAACATGAAAATATAAATATATTTCTCATTTGAATGTTCTTCACACAGAAGAATAACGTCTATTTATTCATAAATACATATTTCTACATATGTCTGATGGTATTTTGGTACAATATATATTAAAGGGGCAGTCAAGTCCCAAAAAAACTTTCGTGATTTAAATAGGGAATGCAATTTCAAACAAATTTCCAATTTACTTTTATCACCAATTTTGCTTTGTTCTCTTGGTAGTCTTAGTTGAAAGCGAATTCTAGGAGGTGCATATGCTAATTTCTTAGACCTTGAAGACTGCCTCTAATCTGAATGCATTTTGACCACTAGCGTGCATTAGTTCATGTGTAACATTGAGCTCCTGCACGTGAAGTTACCCTGGAGTGAGCACTGATTGGCTAAAAAGCAAGTCTGTCAAAAGAACTGAAATAAGGGGGCAGTTTGCAGAGGCTTAGATACAAGTTAATCACAGAGGTAAAAAGTGTATTTATATAACTGTGTTGGTTATGCAAATCTGGGGAATGGGTAATAAAGGGATTATCTTTCTTTTCAAACAACAATTCTGGTGTTGACTGTCCCTTTAATACCTATATATATATATATATATATATATATATATATATATATATATATATATATATATATGATTATATATAGGTATAGATGTATACAGATATATATATAGGAATATCTATTTATAAATACATAGAACATATTCTGCTATGCGCAGAACATTTGAATGTGAAATATTTACAGTAAATACAATGGGGCCTATCTATCAAGCTCCGTACGGAGCTTGAAGGCCCTTGTTTCTGGCAGGCCTGCAGGCTCGCCAGAAACACCAGTTATGAAGCAGCGGTCTAAAGACCGCTGCTCCATAACCCTGTCCGCCTGCTCTGATGAGGCGGACAGGAATCGCCACAATTCATTGACATTGATTGACACCTTCCTGCTGGCGGCCTATTGGCCGCGAGTCTGCAGGGGGCGGCGTTGCTCCTACTGTTCCCTGCATTCAGCGAGGTCTTGCGGACCTGATCCGCACTGTCTGATCAGGTCCGCAAGACCTTTGTTAAATAGGCCTCATAGTTAAAACCTTTATTAAATATGAATATTGCAGAAATATGCTTTAACATGTTTTCATCTACTTAACTGCAGAAAGCTCCAATGCACTTATGTCTATATATGTACTGTATACATATGTATTTATGTGTTTATATATCTGTAAATACATATAAAAACATATAAATACATAAATACATGTGTATATATATACATAGACATATATTTGTATATATATATATATATATATATATATATATATATATACATATATATACAGGGAGTGCAGAATTATTAGGCAAGTTGTATTTTTGAGGATTAATTTTATTATTGAACAACAACCATGTTCTCAATGAACCCAAAAAACTCATTAATATCAAAGCTGAATATTTTTGGAAGTAGTTTTTAGTTTGTTTTTAGTTTTAGCTATTTTAGGGGGATATCTGTGTGTGCAGGTGACTATTACTGTGCATAATTATTAGGCAACTTAACAAAAAAACAAATATATACCCATTTCAATTATTTATTTTTACCAGTGAAACCAATATAGCATCTCAACATTCACAAATATACATTTCTGACATTCAAAAACAAAACAAAAACAAATCAGTGACCAATATAGCCACCTTTCTTTGCAAGGACACTCAAAAGCCTGCCATCCATGGATTCTGTCAGTGTTTTGATCTGTTCACCATCAACATTGCGTGCAGCAGCAACCACAGCCTCCCAGACACTGTTCAGAGAGGTGTACTGTTTTCCCTCCTTGTAAATCTCACATTTGATGATGGACCACAGGTTCTCAATGGGGTTCAAATCAGGTGAACAAGGAGGCCATGTCATTAGATTTTCTTCTTTTATACCCTTTCTTGCCAGCCACGCTGTGGAGTACTTGGACGCGTGTGATGGAGCATTGTCCTGCATGAAAATCATGTTTTTCTTGAAGGATGCAGAATTCTTCCTGTACCACTGCTTGAAGAAGGTGTCTTCCAGAAACTGGCAGTAGGACTGGGAGTTGAGCTTGACTCCATCCTCAACCCGAAAAGGCCCCACAAGCTCATCTTTGATGATACCAGCCCAAACCAGTACTCCACCTCCACCTTGCTGGCGTCTGAGTCGGACTGGAGCTCTCTGCCCTTTACCAATCCAGCCACGGGCCCATCCATCTGGCCCATCAAGACTCACTCTCATTTCATCAGTCCATAAAACCTTACAAAAATCAGTCTTGAGATATTTCTTGGCCCAGTCTTGACGTTTCAGCTTATGTGTCTTGTTCAGTGGTGGTCGTCTTTCAGCCTTTCTTACCTTGGCCATGTCTCTGAGTATTACACACCTTGTGCTTTTGGGCACTCCAGTGATGTTGCAGCTCTGAAATATGGCCAAACTGGTGGCAAGTGGCATCTTGGCAGCTGCACGCTTGACTTTTCTCAGTTCATGGGCAGTTATTTTGCGCCTTGGTTTTTCCACACGCTTCTTGCGACCCTATTGACTATTTTGAATGAAACTCTTGATTGTTCGATGATCACGCTTCAGAAGCTTTGCAATTTTAAGAGTACTGCATCCCTCTGCAAGATATCTCACTATTTTTTACTTTTCTGAGCCTATCAAGTCCTTCTTTTGACCCATTTTGCCAAAGGAAAGGAAGTTGCCTAATAATTATGCACACCTGATATAGGGTGTTGATGTCATTAGACCACACCCCTTCTCATTACAGAGATGCACATCACCTAATATGCTTAATTGGTAGTAGGCTTTCGAGCCTATACAGCTTGGAGTAAGACAACATGCATAAAGAGGATGATGTGGTCAAAATACTCATTTGCCTAATAATTCTGCACTCACTGTAAATACATACACATACATATACATATTTAGACATGTCTATGTTAAATCCCTTTGCCTGACTTTTTTCTAACACCTGATATCTCATATCTTTGAGCCCTTATAACTTTTTTGTGCAATATTTTTTTTAATAGTTTTTTAGATAGTGTTATTATGAGTGTAACTGTATAGCGTAATTTATTTTTGATGTGTTTTGTGACACTTTTTTGCGCCAAACAAATAACCACAGCTCTGAGGATGCGCTAACTTCATTTGTGCTCAAGCGATTGCATTACTTTTAGCTTGTAATATGAGCGCAATTTAACTTGCTTGCAAACAAACGCGAAAACCCAATATCACTCACATGCAAATATTTGCTTTCCACTCGTAATCTGCCCCCTAATAGTTATGCCTGCTTACCCTAATGGGTTACATGATACTTCCTGTTTGAGACTGGAATGCCTGGAACTGTATTTATTAAACATATAATTTAAAAATAATGAACCTAATGATAAATAACGCTGATGAGTGTAGTGTATAAAAAGTACCTATCATCTGTTACATTGTGCACTACAGAGTTCCTAACTTCCTCTAAAAGCGACATTAGTTATAGCTGAGTAGCTGTACACAAGCCTCATAATCTCACCTCAACATGCACAATGCCAAGCGTCAACTGGAGAGGAGTAAAGCAAACTGCCACTCTGGACTCTGGAAACTCTCTCTGGAGTGATTAATCGCACTACACTTTCTGCAAATCTTATAGAAGAATATGGGTGTGGCGGATGCCAGGAGAATGCTACCTACCAGAATGAATAGTGCCTACTATAAAGTTTGGTGGATAATGGTCTGGGGCTGCTTTTCAGGGTTTGGGCTAGGACCCTTAGTTCCAGTAAAGGATCATCATAATGCTACAAGATACAAAGACATTTTAGACAATAAGGTGCTTCCAACTTTTTGGCAACAGTTTGGGGACCATTTCCTGTTTCAGCATGACTGTGTCCCTGTGCACAAAGCAAGGTCCATGAAGATGTGGTTTGACCAGTTTGGGGTAGAGGAACTCAATTGGCCTGCACAGAGCCCTGATCTCAACCTCATTAAACAACTTTGTGATGAATTTGAATGCTGCTTGTGAGCCAATATCAGTGCCTGTCCTCACAAATGTTCTTTTGGCTAAATGGGCACAAATTCAAAATGATTTACCATTGCTATTTACCATTGCATGGAATTGTGCCAAATGGCTGGCATGGCTGTTGGCTAAGATATCAAAACATCACCTCATTGAAAAAATATATATCTTTGCTTTGGGCAGCCAGAGGCACTTATCATCACAATAAAGCCACAGCAAAATAATGCTACTTTGGAAATACTTTTTTTTTTTTTTTTTTTTTAAACTCATGACTGAAGCTCACTTTTATTTCTAGCAATGGTAAATCCTAGCATTTTTTAAATGTTAGGGTTTACCAACACTTTGGGGCATATTTATCAATGTGTGAGCGCACATGATACAAAGTAGCGTATCATGTCTGCCGCACATCAATAAATGCCGACAGCATACAACATTTATCATTGCACCAGCAGTTCTTGTGAACTGCTGGTGCAATGCCGCCCCCTGCAGATTTGCCGCTAGCAGGGAGTGTCAATCAACCCGATCGTATTCGATCGGGTTGATTTCTGTCCGCGGCCTCAGAGCAGTCTTTAGACCGCCGCTTCATAACTTCTGTTTCCAGCGAGCCTTCAGGGGCTTGATAAATATGGCTTGATAAATATGCCCCTTTAAGTGTACCTTTATTATATATGTACTTTACTGGACAGACAGTTAAAATAGTAGATTGTCTGGTTAAATATTGGACATTTGACAACCCTAGTTTTATCCTTTCAGCTCATACTGAACATTGTTTTAACATTTGCAAGGCCCTTATTGTTCCCAAAGCCCATTTAGGATTAGATTACAAGTGGCATGCTAAAATGTAATTTTTATTATTAAAGGGACAGTCTAGTCAAAAACAAACTTTCATGATTCAAACAGGGCATGCAATTTTAAACAACTTTCCAATTTACTTTTATCATCAATGTTGCTTTGTTCTCTTGGTATTCTTAGTTAAAAGATAAACCTAGGTGGGATCATATGCTAATTTATAAGCTCTTGAAGGCCACCTCTTATCTGAATGCATTTTGAAATGTTTTAATAGTTCATGTGTACCATTTAGATAACATTGTGCTCACACCCGTGGAGTTACCTAGCAGTCAGCACTGATTGGCTAAAATGCATGTCGGTCAAAAGAACTGAAATAAGGGAGGCAGTATGCAGAGGCTTAGATACAAGGTAATCACAGAGGTAAAAAGTATATTAATGTAACTGTGTTGGTTATGCAAAACTGGGGAATAGTTAATAAAGGGATTATCTATTTTTTTAAACAATAACAATTCTGGTGTAGACTGTCCCTTTAAATATATATTTCTATATATATATCTGATAATGTTAATGTTAAATAGATATATATATACCTATATATCTATAGGAATAGCTAAGTATAGGTATAAACAATAGGTGTTAGGTTTTTTTCTGCGCTCTCCATTTGACATCTATTGGGAGAATACAGTAACGCGGTTGCAATATTTGGTTAGCATGTGTGGGGTTTTGCAAACTTTTTACTTTCAACTTGTAAAATGCACCCAACCTGATGCACGTAAATAGCTTACTACTAGCGAAGGTTAATCATTCTTGGCCCAGAAATGAGTCAGTTTATGAATATTGTGTAGCTGAAGTGTACTTATTTTTAATATTTTAATCCATGCATCAATCCAGATGATTTCAGGTTCCTTACATTTGATGTGAAATACACATTTTTTCTTTTTCCTTTTTTTTTCTGGTAACAGCTCCAATGCTTTTTGCTTTAAATACCACCTAACTATGCAATAATCCTTTTAAAAGCCTTGTCCGTGTTAGAGGTCTATCCCATTTTCAGAGTGATTCAAGCCCTTCCAAGCTATGGTTGATAGATCTTTCCATCCAGAAGGTTTGTTCTATAAATAGATTTTGTTTATGTGTCATCTTGGATTAACATTTATTTATAGCTTTTCTGACAGATGAAAAATTATGTACTGTCCTTCACTGAAGGAAGTTTTTTTCTTTTGCAGCTATGCTTTCTGGCTCATTTGATCAAAAGTTGCAGGGTTCTGTTTCACCATACAGCCGGTGGTTGGTCAGTGTAGATGCTTGAAGCACAGATGGCCTGATAATAACTCAGACCTCAGTCTATTTAGTTGGGATGCAGTCTGGAATCATCTCAAATTATATTTTTTAAAATAAAGCATTTTTTTCTGACTATGAAATCCTGATATTGCCCGTTGTTTCTGCAGCATGTGCGGTTTTAATCCATCAAAATAATTACGGTTGCTTGTGTCACTTAGGCTGAGCCATGCGCATTTCCGGCTTCTGAACTGGGAAGCAGATCTCAACTCTCAGACCTCAAATGGAGAACCATAACTTCACGAAGATGACTTTTTTTATTTATTTATTTTTGTATGAAAATGTCGTTACTATATGTTACTGCTTTTGGTCTCTTAATCTGCCCTGCCTATAAAATTGGATTACTTGTTTCTACTCAAACAAGACATATGGAAGTAGTCAAATGTTATGGAAATGCAACCTTAAAATGATGGTAAATTTCAGACTATAAGAATGTTGCAATTAAAAATATATTAGTTTGCAAGTAAAACCACATAATTATTTTTTTTAAAGTGTGTGTATGTGTGTGTATATATATATATATATATATATATATATATATATATAGTTTATAATAATGTTTATAATCCTAATTGGTATTGTCTGTTTCTGTGCCCCCCCCCCCCTTAATTTCCTGTGTGTTTTGGCTGTTCAGTGATGTATAGGGCATTCCCACCCACTCTCCACATAGGCTTTCTAAAGGCTTTAAAGGGGCTGGACTTCAAGATTGTCAAATGACACACATGTTGATTGGATGTTCGCTGGAATTGTCATAAAAAAAAAGAGTTCATCCATGTGGGCCGGCATAACATTGCAATAGAAGCATTACTATATGAACTAATTTAACCCTTTTCCAGATGGAATAAAAAGAAAAAAGGTACACATACACTTCTTTAATGGTAAAGATTACATATACAGCATTTGATTAGTTAAAGTTTATCATCACTTTAACATATAAGTAATATTGTGTAAAACATCATTTACTAATAAGAAGTGGGATACACAACAAGGTAGTCATGTGTGACAGTTCTCCCAAGTGTTAAAGTGAGCCACCAAGTCAACACAATGGGGTATATTTAACATAGTGCGAGCGGACATGATACGATGTAGCGTATCATGTCCGCTGTACATCGATAAATTCTGACAGCATACGCTGTCGGCATTTATCATTGCACCAGCAGTTCTTGTGAACTGCTGGTGCAATGCCGCCCCCTGCAGTCTCGCTAGCAAGGGGTGTCAATCAACCCGATCGGGTTGATTTCTGTCCGCGGCCTCAGAGCAGGCGGACAAGTTATGGAGCAGCAGTCTTTAGACTGCTGCATCATAACTTCTGTTTCCGGCGAGCCTGAAACAAGAGGCCTCAAGCTTCATACAGATCTTGATAAATCGGCCCCAATAAGTCAACCAACAATACATACATACAGTGCCAAATAACTAGCTCAGCTTAGAGGATAAATAAGTAAAAAAATATATATACGTATAAAGTAAACATAACAGTGAAAATACAACAAATAAAACACATTGTGAATATAAATTACTGTTTACAAACAGCCCCAGAGATAGAAATTTCCAAATCTTAATGAATGTGGTAATTCTATGATGCTATCTGTAATGATGAACACCTTACAGGGACAGTCAAGTCAGAATTTAACTTTCATAATTCAGATAGGGCATGCGATTTTGTTAAAAGCTAAACCTAGGTAGACTCAAAAATGGATTTCTAAGCCGTTGAAGGCCACCTCTTGTCTCAGTGCATTTTGTCAGTTTTCCACAGTTAGACAGTGGTATCTAATGTGTATAATATAGATAAGATTGTGCTCACTTATTTATGAGTCAGCACTGATTGGCTAAAATGCAAGTCTGTCAAAAAAACTGAGATAAGGGGACAGTCTGCAGAGGCTTAGATACAAGGTAATCACAGAGGTAAAAGAAGTGTATTAATATACCAGTGTTGCTTATGCAAAACTGGGGAATGGGTAATAAAGGGATTATCTATCTTTTTAAACAATAAAAAATTTAAGTAGACTGTCCCTTCAAAGGAAAGAAAAAAGAAACATAGTGCAAAACTGTTTCAACATTCTAATAGGGGCAAGCAGGTCAAATGAGAACCCTAAGATAGCAGCTCTGTATAAAACACTCTGTTCAAAACAGGAGCTGTCGCTTGTCACTGGGCAGGGTAATCATGTGACTTACTTATCTGCTCCGATATGGAGAGGCAGTGTCCATGGAGTACGTGTAATTTATGAATAATCCACTAACGATCTTGTTGCCTGCAGTTTATGCTGCGATATCCGGAGTGATTTTTATTACACATACATATGTTACAAAAAATATCTTCCTGAAGAAGAGTTCCTGCTTTGTCCTATTAGAACAATGAAATAGTGCTGCTCTATTATTCTTTTTTCTTTCATTTGAGGTGTTCATCACTACAGACAGCTTCTGGGTATCATCATTGAATTAACACGTTTTTTTATATTTGGCAGTTTCTACCTCTTGGGGACTTTTTGTACACAGTGATTTATATTTTCAGTTAGAGAGGAAATAAGCCTAGTATGATGCAAGTGAGTGAGACTCAATTAAAGGGACATTGTACCCTAATTGTTCTACCCTTTAATCTGTTCCCAATGTTCCATTTTACCTGCTGCAGGGTATTAAAGTGTTTACAAATGGTACATTTATCTTTATTTCAACATTTGAATTAGCTGATTTTCCCCATGATATCTCTACCTATACTGGTAGTTTCTATACTTAAAGGGACAGTCTAGTCAAAATTAAACTTTCATGATTCAGATAGGGCATGCAATTTTAAACAACTTTCCAATTTACTTCTATTATCTAATTTGCTCAATTATTTAGATATCCTTTGTTGAAGAAATAGCAATGCACATGTGTGAGCCAATCACACAAGGCCTCTATGTGCAGCAACCAATCAGCAGCTACTGAGCATATCTAGATATGCTTTTCAGCAAGTGATATCAAGAGAATGAAGCAAATTAGATAATAGAAGTAAATTAGAAAATTGTTTAAAATGACATGCTCTTTCTAAATCATGAAAGAAAAAAAATTGGGTTTCATGTCCCTTTAAGTATTGGCTATAAAAAGTTCAGCAGAATAAATTACATTCCCAGTGGGGATTAGGAGAGATAAGTAACAGAATTTTAATTTTAATTGTTCTCTCTAATGGCCTGTTGATCAACACCTCGCCAGCATGGAGAGAAATCAGTAAAAATCTTTGAGATTTTTTTAGACCTTGTATTGTAATATAGGGGTCTCTGTTTCACATAAAGAACACTGTATAGTAACATTAACATTTCTCAAGACAAAATTTGTGTTTCTGATTTTTTTTTTTTTTTAAAGAGCCTCATCATACCAACGAGACTTCTTAGATCATCTTGCCTGATCTGAGTGAGCTTTAGATCATCAGGCCAAAAGTATTAGGCTTTGGTATACAGGCATAGATAATATAAAGAAATGTGTGTTTACAGAAAGTGATAAAATAAAAAGGATCAGATTTCCCTGCAAGCTCAATCCATTTAAATGGGTTGTGGTTTCAAAGAACAAAACCAACTATTTTATATGCAAAAATAAACATAAATAAGCAATTTCTCATACATTTTATACTCTGCAGCTTGTATAAAAGGTAATTGGAAACTCATTAAGGGAAAAACAATTTTACAGTATGCTGTCTCTTTAAGCTCAGGTAAGTAAATCCTTCTTAATGTGTAGGTAAGCCAGTGAGTGATGTGTGCTTCCTAGCAGTGCTTGGCAAGGCTACGGTACAAATTAGCCTACCTATTGCACTAACGGAAAAGCCCATTCTGCTGTCCAAATGTATCAACAAACAAAGCTCATACAACTATTGCATTAATTACTCATTGTTATTGCTTCAGTTGCTAGGCAATAAAAAAAAAGGAATATAACATTGAAAGTCTTGTGTAATAAAACCATGGGTACAATCATTATCCCTCTGTAAGAATAAGAAAAACATAATTTATGTAAGAATTTACCTGATAAATTCATTTCTTTCATATTGGCAAGAGTCCATGAGCTAGTGACGTATGGGATATACAATCCTACCAGGAGGGGCAAAGTTTCCCAAACCTCAAAATGCCTATAAATACACCCCTCATCACACCCACAATTCAGTTTAACGAATAGCCAAGAAGTGGGGTGATAAAGAAAGGAGTAAAAAGTATCAACAAAGGAATTTGGAAATAATTGTGCTTTATACAAAAAAATCCTCATGGACTCTTGCCAATATGAAAGAAATTAATTTATCAGGTAAATTCTTACATAAATTGTGTTTTCTTTCATGTCATTGGCATGAGTCCATGAGCTAGTGACGTATGGGATATTAATACCCAAGATGTGTAACTCCACGCAAGAGTCACTAGAGAGGGAGGGATAAAAATAAACAACAGCCATATTCCGCTGAAAAAATAATCCACAACCCAAAATATAAGTTATTCTCATAATGAAAAGAAAAACTTAAAACATCAGCAGAATAATCAAACTGAAACAGCTGCCTGAAGAACGTTTCTACCAAAGACTGCTTCTGAAGAAGGAAATTCATCAAAATGGTAGAATTTAGTAAATGTATGCAAAGAGGAGCAAGTTGCTGCTTTGCAAATCTGATCAACTGAAGCTTCATTCTTAAAAGCCCATGAAGTGGAGACTGATCTAGTAGAATGAGCTGTAATTCTCTGAGGCGGGGCCTGACCCGACTCCAAATAAGCTTGATGAATCAAAAGCTTTAACCAAGAAGCCAAGGAAATAGCAGATGCCTTCTGACCTTTCCTAGGACCAAAAAATATGCACATAGCCACTGAAGGGAATGACTGAGACTGAAGGTGCCGACAGGCTGCAACCAATTTCAAATGTCTCTTGTCTGTTAGAGATAGAGTCATGGACACTGAATCTATCTGGAAACCTAAAAAGGTGACCCTTGTCTGAGAAATCAAGAAACTTTTTGGTAAATTGTCTTTGAAGAAACAACACTAGTTGATTCGTGTGAGATTCTGCAGAACATAAAGACTGAGCTAGTACCAAGATATCGTCCAAATAAGGAAACACTGCAATACCCTGCTCTCTGATTACAGAGAGTAGGGCACCTAGAACCTTTGAAAAGATTCTTGGAGCTGTTGCTAGGCCAAATGGAAGAGCAACAAATTGGTAATGCTTGTCTAGAAAACAGAATCTCAGGAACTGATAATGTTCTGGATGAATCGGAATATGAAGGTATGCATCCTGCAAGTCTATTGTAGACATATAATGTCCTCGCTGAACAAAAGGCAGAATAGTCCTTATAGTCACCATCTTGAAAGTTGGTACTCTTACATAACGATTCAAAATTTACAGATCCAGAACTGGTCTGAATGAATTTTCCTTCTTTGGGACAATGAATAAATTTGAATAAAACCCCAGACCTTGTTCCTGAAAAGGAACCGGCATGATTACCCCTGAAGCCCATGAAGTGGAGACTGATCTAGTAGAATGAGCTGTAATTCTCTGAGGCGGGTCCTGACCCGACTCCAAATAAGCTTGATGAATCAAAAGCTTTAACCAAGAAGCCAAGGAAATAGCAGATGCCTTCTGACCTTTCCTAGGACCAAAAAATATGCACATAGCCACTGAAGGGAATGACTGAGACTGAAGGTGCTGACAGGCTGCAACCAATTTCAAATGTCTCTTGTCTGTTAGAGACAGAGTCATGGACACTGAATCTATCTGGAAACCTAAAAAGGTGACCCTTGTCTGAGGAATCAAGAAACTTTTTGGTGGGAGGACCGGAAGGGGAGGAGCTAGCAGCATGCTGAACGCTAGCACCAAGCTCTAGTTTGAAGGGCAAGATACATCTCCCGTCTGCGCTTATCCTTGGCCAGTGAGGTATTACCCTGACCTGGATGCTTTTCACAGCAGAGACCGGTACCCCCAATGCAGATTGACTCTGGAGCTGAGTCGTTACGCTAAGGCGTTCTGAAACAAATATACCCCATTCTGAATGCTAGACAAATCCTATCCAACTACAGTCTGAAGTGGAGCTGAGACAGGGCTGCGGTAGCTCAGGGTGGTGATCACGGAGGTGTCCGGGATTGGCGCTCTCTCAACTTACCGCGGCTGGAATAGCTCCCGCTCAGAAGATTAACAGTCTGTCCCCAGTGTTCCACGACACAGGAAGTGTGTACTCCAGACCCGGAACCGCTAAACAACGACGGATCTGTTTGCCTGCTTGCCTGAGCGAGCGAGGCTCGGAGCTGTGCTGGACTTGGGGGTAGGAGTAACATTGTTCCTGGCTGGTAAGGCTGTCTTCTCCCCATAATTTGGGATCGAGTGTTGATACCCCACTGCATAAAGGAATCTATGACAATTTTTATTTTAATTGGCGGCACCAAGGAAAAGGGCCGAAGCTTACCTTAGACTTGCATATTATATGTGGGTTTGATATTGCCCTTATCCAAGTATAACTCTGACACCCTTCTAATAGAAGCTGGGGAGAAATTAAGAGACACTTGCACTTGTATTCTGATCAACTTGAGAGACATTATGGGCAACCCAGAACTTTTTTCTTGAACAAAAACCAAACTAATTACCTAAAAGTTTGACTAAAGTACTGACAAGCATATGGATGTAGTTTTTGCCATTTAGCCTTTATCAGGTCACTGTCATATAAATCTGGGTTAAAAGGGCTATAGAATCTTAACACTGTCCGCTTGGTCTCCCAACTCAGTTAAACCTTACAAAGGGAATTAGACCTAAGTTTTGCCCCTAGAGGGGCCATTAAAGTTTACTGTTACTCATACTGGGTCAGAATAACCTCTGTTACCTTAACGTGTGGGAGTCCCCTATTTTCTGTTTAGTCTGCTTAGATATATTTTTTTCTCTTTTTTTTATCTTAGATAACAAATTTAAAGTTTGAGTAGAAGAGGAAAGACTGAACAAGGGTTAAGATCATAAAAGGTTTAAGCAAGAGGTTTTAGTTTAAAACTCTAACTTTATTTTCTAGGTGGAAGCAGATAAAGCCATCTGTATTTAGCGGGCTTTGTTTTCTTTTCTTTTTTCTTTCCTTATTCAAAAGTTAATAATCTGGGATCACTGTATCATTGTTCAGGTGGCGTGTGTATGTAAAAAAATTTTTTTTTTTTTTTTTTTTTTTTTATTAATCACTATGTTTGTGGTAGTTTGAATTTAGGCTTAACACATTGCAAACAGTGTTTTGTTTTTCACTATATATTTTGTTTTGTCTTATGTGGACTATTTGATACATCTTAATCTTGCTACACGTACTAAGCTCTAATCCAGCAATATAGAAAGCTGGTCCTCTCACTTTAATTTTTTCTTCTTTTTTGTTTGTGTTGCGTCTATCTACACAACTTTATTTTGAGGCATTATTTAAGGCCTCGCAACAATCACTTTTCAATTGGGCTGATCTAAAACACAGAATAGCAGTGAACGGATATTTTTCTTTTTTTTCTTTTTTTCTTTTTCCATAACATTCACTTAGGGGTTCGCACTTTTCACTTTTTCACTCTCTTATTAACTACATGGAAAGATATATCTCACATTCTAGACTTTCATCACCCAACATGCCACCTAAAACAAAGGACAAAAAGCTCAAACCTAATGAGAATAGCCAAGAAACACAGATTCACAATGAATCCGGTGCGAGCATTTCAGATAACACTACTTTAATACAACAGATCTCAGAGCTTATCATGCCACAATTTGAAGCTTTAAAACAAGAAATGGCATCAGTTACTAATGAAATAAAACAATTCTCGTCTCGTATGGATGAGATAGAATCTCGAGTTTCAGAGGTTGAAGATAGAGCAGTAATACAAGAGCAGAAGAGTAATACATACGAAGATAAACTTTCTCAGCTCCAAACCAAAATAGAAGAGTTGGAGGATAGATCCAGACGCAACAACCTAAGAGTTGTTGGGTTGCCAGAAACTCCTGAGTTTCAGGATTTGATAAGTTTTGCAGCTATCCAACTTCCGAAATTAGTAGGGAGCAACATTGAAAACATAAGAATACCAATAGAGAGAGCGCATAGACTAGGAACACCTAGAAGAAACCCAGATGGACACACAAGGCCTAGAGTAGTAATCATTAAATTCCTTAATTTCCAAGACAAATTTCACATCCTCAGACTTTATCGTAAGAATAATAACATTACCATAGGATCAAATAGAATTCTTCTTTTTCAAGATTTTTCAATGGAGACCCAAAACAAGCGAAGGGAAATGGCCCCATTTTGCTCTCAATTAATAAAAGCCAATTTTAAGGCTAGACTTGTATACCCGGCAAAGGTAATTTTAGATAAAGATGGCGAATCTCATAGCTTTACTAAGCTTGAGGAGATAAAGACATATTGCCACAGTTTAGGCCTTTAACAATATATACAATAATTGGCAAAATAGCCTCAAAAATAATCTCAAAAATCTTTTTTTCTAAAATGGCAGAAACTATTTTGTCTGTGGTACTGGGAACTAAGATAGAGAATAAAGTCCCATTTTACTTCCTGAAAAGAATTAAAGAAATATACGATCTGTTGAAAGGGAAAGGTAGAGGAGTGGGAATATGCGGTGAAGGGTCGGGAGGTCCGTTTTTTAGTAGTTTTTTTTTTTTTTTTTTTTTCCTCTCTCATGATGGTCGGATTACCTCATGTTTTAATTTCTCCTTGTTTAAATGGTTAAGTTAAAATTTCTTTCCTGGAATATTGGTGGGATATCATGCCCAAGTAAAAGAAAGCAGATAATTAGACATCTTGGTCTTCAAAAACCAGATGTAGCACTTATACAGGAGACTCATCTCAAACCCAAAGAGGCCGCTAAACTCAAAAGTAAGTGGGTGGGGGAGGTAGTGTTTACCCCATATGATAAGGCTAAGAGAGGACTGGCTATTTTGATTAGCAAGCAGCTGAGCTACAACATAATTACAGTTGATAACGACCTCAATGGGAGATACCAAATTCTTGAGATTGAAATCAATGGTTTTAACTTTGTACTTTGTAATATCTATGGACCAAATCGGATAGATAAAAAATTTTGGGAAGATATTAGTTTGAAACTATTTCTTCATGCAGGGAAAAATCTAGTGGTAGCTGGCGATTTCAATATGGCCTATTCATATGTTCTAGACAGGTCAAGACCTAGGTACGCACCCAGGAAAGCTAGGGAAACAGATATTCTCCAAAAATTTTGCAAGAAATTAGCACTACAAGATGTATGGCGGGCACATAATCCGGACCGCCGGGAATACACATGCGTTTCCCGCGTGTATTCTTCCTTTTCTAGAATTGATTACTTCTTAATAGCTAAACATATGTTGAAGATGAAGGTATGCGCAGGTATTGGTGACATTGTGATCTCGGATCACGCAGTGATTACATTAGAGATAGGTTTGAGCGATAGAACCCCTACAGGGAATCATAGACTACATTTCCCCCAACATCTTTTTAACAATCTTCACTTCAAAAAATGGATCCAAAATAGATGGTTTCAATTTAAAGCAGATAATAAGGAACATTTAAACAAACCAGATATTTTCTGGGAAACGGCCAAAGCAGTTTTCAGAGGGGAAATTAAAGCCTATATGGCAAGAATGCGGGTTATTTGGGGGAAAAGAGAGGAGCAGCTCTCTAATACCTTAGCTAATAATTATAAGAGATATCTCAGTAACCCTTCGGTCGAACGATGGCAAATTTACAAGGACAGTAAGTCAGTATACGACACATTCTTAAAACAACACTCGGTTTCAGAAGAAACCAAACTGAAGGCCCTTTATTCAGGAGCACAAGGGGTCTCAGCTAAATATTTAGCTAGAATTGTTAAGATTAGGAAGCAGAAAAATTATATTCCAGCAGTCAAATTTCGAGATACTAGAGTAACAGATCCCCTAGAAATAAGAGAGGCCTTTTTCCAGACATATCAAGAATTATACGCAGCTAAGCAGATTAATCTCTCCTCGAAGCAACAGTTTTGGCAAGGGGTGACATTACCCCAAATTCACACAAAAGATCTATGTAGGCTTAACGAACCGATCTCAGTGGAAGAAGTTGTCAATGCGATAAAAAGACTAAAACTGGGGAAAGCACCTGGACCAGACTCCTTGCCCGCAGAGTTCTATAAGCTTCTGCTTGAACAGATTCCAACAGTTCTAGTTAATTTTTTTAATGAATATTTTATTGGGAGTAAGTCTCAGTCCCCCATATTCGCAGCATCTAACGTAGTTTTGATACCTAAGAAAGGCAAAGACTTGGAACTCCCTCTATCATATAGGCCTATTTCATTATTGAATCAGGACTATAAAATTCTTACATATATTTTGGCTAGTAGACTGAAAGTCCCTCTAGGATATATGGTGCACCCTGACCAAACCGGGTTCATGATGGCTAGAAATCCGGTTAAAAATTTAAGGAAAGTTCAGTTGGTCCTCGATTATTATTGGAACAATTTTGAAAGACAGAGACACTCTTCCAAACCAGATCTTGCACTTCTCACAATCGACGCTGAGAAAGCGTTCGATTCCATTATTTGGGACCATCTTCTCACGGCATTGAGTAAATTTGGTATATCAGGCGCTTTCCATCAGTTTATTAGACAGTTATATGATAAGCCATCTTCTTCAATTATAGTTAATGGAGAAGCTACCGAAAAGATAACGTTAGGTTGTGGTACCAGGCAAGGGTGTCCCTTGTCGCCCTTTCTTTTTAATCTATCTCTTGAACCATTAGCAATTTACCTAAGGCAAGAATTGCAGGGCATTCAATTAGGAAGGCATAAGTTAGTTCTATCTCTTTTTGCCGACGACCTTCTATTATTTCTAAGTAATACGGCAACATCTATCCCGCGATTATTAAATATTTGCAACCTGTTTAGTTCATTTTCAGGGTACAAAATAAACTATGCCAAATCAGAAATTCTATGGATACGTAAATCTACAAGTTCAAACAACTTCCCGTTTATAGAATCCACTCAGATCACCTATTTAGGAATTAAACTCGCTAGGGATCCTAATCTCTGGTATGGGCTTAATTTCAAACAATGCATCAAGGCCCTAGCTACCAAATTACAGAGTTGGAATAACCTTCCACTCTCACTCACAGCACGAATCATGCTTATTAAGGTTGTATTATTTCCCAAACTCTTATATTTCTTGCAGAATCTCCCACTGCTCTTATACAAGAAAGACTTGATCTTTCTCAACCAGTCTTTCAACCAATTTATTTGGCAATGTAAGAAACCTCGGATGTCCTTACTTAAGTTAACCCTACCAAAAGCTTTTGGAGGAATGGCCTGTCCCAATCTGAAGTTTTATAACTATGCAGCAGTAGCCAAGTTCGCTCTAGACTGGATCACTGAAAAGAATCTCGTCTCATTCTATGAGATGGAATCCTGTTTAATAAAACCCTTCACATTAAAGGCTATTATACATCATACAGCTAGCAAACTACCTGACAAAATTAAACAGTTAATTACCTTTAAATTTATTATACAAGCTTGGCAGAATATTTGTAAGGAGTTGGCAACAGACTATCGGAAATCAGAAGTTCTACCAATTTTAGGTAATCCAAGTTTTCCAGCGGCCTTGATCCCTTCGACATTTGGAGCATGGGCAGAAAGAGGAGTGATTTATGTATCACAGTTATGCGAAAATGATAATTTCAGGCTCCGTTCGTTTGAAAGTATCTCTCAACAGTTTGGACTCCCAAGGTCAAGCTTTTACGCATATTTGCAACTCAGGCATTGGCTTGAGGAATTGAGACAAGAAACAGGTCCTGAGATAAACAACAGCGAGGTTAAGCAAGCCATAACACATTATCGTGAGGGGGTAAACACTATCTCCCAATTCTATGATATGATCATGAAGTCTCTGGGTATTGAGAATATCGAGGCTCTGACGAATAAGTGGCTTGAAGCAAATCTGAGGGTAGATAGTGAGACTTTAAAGCAAAGTATTAAACTTGTTACTGGAGCCACATGTATGACTGCATGGAAAGAATCGCATTTGAAAATATTAAACAGGGTTTACCTTACGCCAGCTAGGCTGGCCAAATGGAGTCAGGCTAAAAGTAAGTGCCCTAAATGTTCCAAGGAAAAGGCAGATTTAACACATTGTTTTTGGGATTGCCCGAAAATAACCCAATTTTGGCAGAAGATTAACTTTTGGGCTAACAAGACAATGGGGGTAAAGTTCAAGCTGACCCTAAATCAGATATTCTTCCTATGTAATTATACTGTGGCTGGTCCTAACAACAGATTCATTAACTTGCTTATATTGACAGGGCGGAATTTAATATTGAAAAATTGGAGAAACCAGAATCCCCCCAAATTTACAGACTTTCTGAAAGAAATACAACATCAAATGGTGATGGAACAATGTAATTTAAGAGCTACTAATTCGAAACAGATTATCAGATTCTATAACAAATGGAAGAACTATATTCTTGCTCTCCCCGTTGAGATGCAGAGACAGGCGGTCCTCCAACATCAATCATCCAGTTGGGTACAACAGCAGATAGACCGTGGAATATTTCCTAGATTGTGGTTTAGGAACGAATAGGGGGAGTTGCCTTTTTTCCTTCTATTCGGTTTTTCCTTTTTTTTTTTTTTTTTTTTTTTTTTCTTTTTTTTTTTTCTCTTTTCTCCTCCCTCCGGCCTCCCCGCGCTTCCCACAAGTCGCCAACCCAGATATCAGATCGGATTTTTTCTCCAAGTTTTCTATCCCCTAAGTTAGCGAACTCACCATAGAATTTTTTGGAGAAGAAAGAGACAAGGGGCTATAGTAAGATAAGCAGAAAGGGAAAAGGAAAAATTCCATGTATGCCAGAGCACCAATGGAGATTAGGTTTATTATCTAGTCTATATTCACCAACTCTCTGGTGGCGGTTTCCTGTCCATCCTTTTTCCTTATCTCTTTGTCTCTCTTTTTCTTTTTTAAATACATATTTACTTTTTTTTTTTTGGGAACATATGCTATGTATACTTGAGTTTGTATAGAAGACTCTAAGTAATCAATTAATATACCAAATTTGCTAAGTAATTGCTGGTACTCTGCATTCTTGGTAGCTATATGTTCTTCGACGAAAGATGAACAGAAAGGAAGGGAAAAGATAGTAGAGAAAAAAGGGACAATACCTTGCGAACATTAGACATATTGTTTAGCTAAAATTATGTGTACATATTTAGTTTTTGACCAAAAAATCATGGAAAATATATTTGTTCATTCTTTATTGTTATTAGTTTTCTTTATTGTAAAAGGAGAAATCCTTTCTTTTCTGGAAATGGATGGTCCAGACCGTAAGGGACTTTACAATCTTACTGGAGGGTGATGCCCTAAAACCAGTATTCTCTTGAATTTTCATATGGACTCAGACTTATATGCTGTAAATGGACTTTATATCTTCTATGTGAACAATAATTATGTTTTCAGATATGTTACTGTCTATTCCATTTCTGATTTATGTATGTTATAAACTGAAATAAACAAAAAAAAAAAAAGAAAAAAAAAAAAAAGAAACTTTTTGGTAAATTGTCTTTGAAGAAACAACACTAGTTGATTCGTGTGAGATTCTGCAGAACGTAAAGACTGAGCTAGTACCAAGATATCGTCCAAATAAGGAAACACTGCAATACCCTGCTCTCTGATTACAGAGAGTAGGGCACCTAGAACCTTTGAAAAGATTCTTGGAGCTGTTGCTAGGCCAAATGGAAGAGCAACAAATTGGTAATGCTTGTCTAGAAAACAGAATCTCAGGAACTGATAATGTTCTGGATGAATCGGAATATGAAGGTATGCATCCTGCAAGTCTATTGTAGACATATAATGTCCTCGCTGAACAAAAGGCAGAATAGTCCTTATAGTCACCATCTTGAAAGTTGGTACTCTTACATAACGATTCAAAATTTACAGATCCAGAACTGGTCTGAATGAATTTTCCTTCTTTGGGATAATGAATAAATTTGAATAAAACCCCAGACCTTGTTCCTGAAAAGGAACCGGCATGATTACCCCTGAAGCCCATGAAGTGGAGAATGATCTAGTAGAATGAGCTGTAATTCTCTGAGGCGGGGCCTGACCCGACTCCAAATAAGCTTGATGAATCAAAAGCTTTAACCAAGAAGCCAAGGAAATAGCAGATGCCTTCTGACCTTTCCTAGGACCAAAAAATATAACAAATAGACTAGAAGTCTTCCTGAAATCTTTAGTAGCTTCAACATAATATTTCAAAGCTCTCACCACATCCAAAGAATGTAAGGATCTCTCCAAAGAATTCTTAGGATTAGGACACAAGGAAGGGACAGCAATTTCTCTACTAATGTTGTTAGAATTCACAACTTTAGGTAAAAATTTAAATGAAGTCCGCAAAACCGCCTTATCCTGATGAAAAATCAGAAAAGGAGATTCACAAGAAAGAGCAGATAGCTCAGAAACTCTTCTAGCAGAAGAGATGGTCAAAAGAAACAACACTTTCCAAGAAAGTAATTTAATGTCCAAAGAATGCATAGGCTCAAACGGAGGAGCCTGTAACGCCTTCAAAACCAAATTAAGACTCCAAGGAGGAGAAATTGATTTAATGATGGGCTTAATACGAACTAAAGCCTGTACAAAACAGTGAATATCAGGAAGTTTAGCAATCTTTCTTTGAAATAAAACTGAAAGAGCAGAGATTTGTCCCTTCAAGGAATTTGCAGACAAACCTTTATCCAAACCATCCTGAAGAAACTGTAAAATTCTAGGAATTCTAAAAGAATGCCAAGAGAATTTATGAAAAGAACACCATGAAATGTAGGTCTTCCAAACTCGATAATAAATCTTTCTAGAGACAGATTTACGAGCTTGTAACATAGTATTAATCACTGAGTCAGAGAAACCTCTATGACTTAGTACTAAGCGTTCAATTTCCATACCTTCAAATTTAATGATTTGAAATCCTGATGGAAAAACGGACCTTGAGACAGTAGGTCCAGCCTTAACGGAAGTGGTCAAGGTTGGCAACTGGACATCCGAACAAGATCCGCATTCCAAAAACTGGGTGGCCATGCTGGAGCCACTAGCATCACAAATGATTGTTCCATGATGATTTTTGATATCACTCTTGGAAGAAGAACTAGAGGCGGGAAAATGTAAGCAGGATGATAACACCAAGGAAGTGTCAGCGCATCCACTGCTTCCGCCTGAACATCCCTGGACAGGTATCTGGGAAGTTTCTTGTTTAGATGAGAGGCCACGAGATCTATCTCTGGAAGACCCCACATCTGAACAATCTGAGAAAACACATCTGGATGGAGAGACCACTCCCCTGGATGTAAAGTCTGATGTCTGAGATAATCCGTCTCCCAATTGTCTACACCTGGGATATGCACCACAGAGATTAGACAGGAGCTGGATTCCGCCCAAGCAAGTATCCGAGATACTTCTTTCATAGCTTGGGGACTGTGAGTCCCACCCTGATTATTGACATATGCCACAGTTGTGATATTGTCTGTCTGAAAGCAAATGAACGGTTCTCTCTTCAACAGAGGCCAAAACTGAAGAGCTCTGAGAATTGCACGGAGTTCTAAAATATTGATTGAAAATCTCGCCTCTTGAGATTCCTAAACCCCTTGTGCTGTCAGAGATCCCCAAACAGCTCCCCAACCTGAAAGACTTGCGTCTGTAGTGATCACAATCCAGGTTGGCCGAACAAAGGAACCCCCTTGAACTAAACGCTGGTGATTTAACCACCACATCAGAGAGTGTCGAACATTGGGATTAAAGGATATTAACTGTGAAATCTTTGTATAATCCCTGCACCATTGATTCAGCATACAAAGTTGGAGAGGTCTCATGTGCAAACGAGCAAAAGGAATCGCGTCTGATGCTGCAGTCATGAGGCCTAAAACTTCCATGCACATAGCCACTGAAGGGAATGACTGAGACTGAAGGTGCCGACAGGCTGCAACCAATTTCAAATGTCTCTTGTCTGTTAGAGACAGAGTCATGGACACTGAATCTATCTGGAAACCTAAAAAGGTGACCCTTGTCTGAGGAATCAAGAAACTTTTTGGTAAATTGTCTTTGAAGAAACAACACTAGTTGATTCGTGTGAGATTCTGCAGAACGTAAAGACTGAGCTAGTACCAAGATATCGTCCAAATAAGGAAACACTGCAATACCCTGCTCTCTGATTACAGAGAGTAGGGCACCTAGAACCTTTGAAAAGATTCTTGGAGCTGTTGCTAGGCCAAATGGAACAGCAACAAATTGGTAATGCTTGTCTAGAAAACAGAATCTCAGGAACTGATAATGTTCTGGATGAATCGGAATATGAAGGTGTGCATCCTGCAAGTCTATTGTAGACATATAATGTCCTCGCTGAACAAAAGGCAGAATAGTCCTTATAGTCACCATCTTGAAAGTTGGTACTCTTACATAACGATTCAAAATTTACAGATCCAGAACTGGTCTGAATGAATTTTCCTTCTTTGGGACAATGAATAAATTTGAATAAAACCCCAGACCTTGTTCCTGAAAAGGAACCGGCATGATTACCCCTGAAGCCCATGAAGTGGAGACTGATCTAGTAGAATGAGCTGTAATTCTCTGAGGTGGGGCCTGACCCGACTCCAAATAAGCTTGATGAATCAAAAGCTTTAACCAAGAAGCCAAGGAAATAGCAGATGCCTTCTGACCTTTCCTAGGACCAAAAAATATAACAAATAGACTAGAAGTCTTCCTGAAATCTTTAGTAGCTTCAACATAATATTTCAAAGCTCTCACCACATCCAAAGAATGTAAGGATCTCTCCAAAGAATTCTTAGGATTAGGACACAAGGAAGGGACAGCAATTTCTCTACTAATGTTGTTAGAATTCACAACTTTAGGTAAAAATTTAAATGAAGTCCGCAAAACCGCCTTATCCTGATGAAAAATCAGAAAAGGAGATTCACAAGAAAGAGCAGATAGCTCAGAAACTCTTCTATCAGAAGAGATGGTCAAAAGAAACAACACTTTCCAAGAAAGTAGTTTAATGTCCAAAGAATGCATAGGCTCAAACGGAGGAGCCTGTAACGCCTTCAAAACCAAATTAAGACTCCAAGGAGGAGAAATTGATTTAATGACGGGCTTAATACGAACTAAAGCCTGTACAAAACAGTGAATATCAGGAAGTTTAGCAATCTTTCTTTGAAATAAAACTGAAAGAGCAGAGATTTGTCCCTTCAAGGAATTTGCAGACAAACCTTTATCCAAACCATCCTGAAGAAACTGTAAAATTCTAGGAATTCTAAAAGAATGCCAAGAGAATTTATGAAAAGAACACCATGAAATGTAGGTCTTCCAAACTCGATAATAAATCTTTCTAGAGACAGATTTACGAGCTTGTAACATAGTATTAATCACTGAGTCAGAGAAACCTCTATGACTTAGTACTAAGCGTTCAATTTCCATACCTTCAAATTTAATGATTTGAAATCCTGATGGAAAAACGGACCTTGAGACAGTAGGTCCGGCCTTAACGGAAGTGGCCAAGGTTGGCAACTGGACATCCGAACAAGATCCGCATACCAAAACCTGTGTGGCCATGCTGGAGCCACTAGCATCACAAATGATTGTTCCATGATGATTTTGGATATCACTCTTGAAAGAAGAACTAGAGGCGGGAAAATGTAAGCAGGATGATAACACCAAGGAAGTGTCAGCGCATCCACTGCTTCCGCCTGAACATCCCTGGACCTGGACAGGTATCTGGGAAGTTTCTTGTTTAGATGAGAGGCCACGAGATCTATCTCTGGAAGACCCCACATCTGAACAATCTGAGAAAACACATCTGGATGGAGAGACCACTCCCCTGGATGTAAAGTCTGACGGCTGAGATAATCCGCCTCCCAATTGTCTACACCTGGGATATGCACCACAGAGATTAGACAGGAGCTGGATTCCACCCAAGCAAGTATCCGAGATACTTCTTTCATAGCTTGGGGACTGTGAGTCCCACCCTGATTATTGACATATGCCACAGTTGTGATATTGTCTGTCTGAAAGCAAATGAACGGTTCTCTCTTCAACAGAGGCCAAAACTGAAGAGCTCTGAGAATTGCACGGAGTTCTAAAATATTGATTGGTAATCTCGCCTCTTGAGATTCCTAAACCCCTTGTGCTGTCAGAGATCCCCAAACAGCTCCCCAACCTGAAAGACTTGCGTCTGTAGTGATCACAGTCCAGGTTGGCCGAACAAAGGAACCCCCTTGAACTAAACGCTGGTGATTTAACCACCACATCAGAGAGTGTCGAACATTGGGATTTAAGGATATTAACTGTGATATCTTTGTATAATCCCTGCACCATTGATTCAGCATACTAAGCTGGAGAGGTCTCATGTGAAAACGAGCAAAAGGAATCGCGACTGATGCTGCAGTCATGAGGCCTAAAACTTCCATGCACATAGCCACTGAAGGGAATGACTGAGACTGAAGGTGCCAACAGGCTGCAACCAATTTCAAATGTCTCTTGTCTGTTAGAGACAGAGTCATGGACACTGAATCTATCTGGAAACCTAAAAAGGTGACCCTTGTCTGAGGAATCAAGAAACTTTTTGGTAAATTGATCCTTCAACCATGTCTTTGAAGAAACAACACTAGTTGATTCGTGTGAGATTCTGCAGAACGTAAAGACTGAGCTAGTACCAAGATATCGTCCAAATAAGGAAACACTGCAATACCCTGCTCTCTGATTACAGAGAGTAGGGCACCTAGAACCTTTGAAAAGATTCTTGGAGCTGTTGCTAGGCCAAATGGAAGAGCAACAAATTGGTAATGCTTGTCTAGAAAACAGAATCTCAGGAACTGATAATGTTCTGGATGAATCGGAATATGAAGGTATGCATCCTGCAAGTCTATTGTAGACATATAATGTCCTCGCTGAACAAAAGGCAGAATAGTCCTTATAGTCACCATCTTGAAAGTTGGTACTCTTACATAACGATTCAAAATTTTCAGATCCAGAACTGGTCTGAATGAATTTTCCTTCTTTGGGACAATGAATATATTTGAATAAAACCCCAGACCATGTTCCTGAAAAGGAACCGGCATGATTACCCCTGAAGACTCCAGGTCTGAAACACACTTCAGGAAAGCCTGAGCTTTTACTGGATTTGCTGGGATACGTGAGAGAAAAAATCTTCTCACAGGAGGTCTTACTCTGAATCCTATTCGATACCCTTGAGAGACAATGCTCTGAATCCATTGATTTTGGACAGAATTTATCCAAAAATCTTTGAAAAACCTTAATCTGCCCCCTACCAGCTGAACTGGAATGAGGGCCGCATCTTCATGCGGACTTAGGGGCTGACTTTGGTTTTTTAAAAGGCTTGGATTTATTCCAATTTGAGGAAGGCTTCTAATTGGAAACAGATTCTTTGGGGGAAAGATTAGATTTTTGTTCTTTATTTTGACGAAAGGAACGAAAACGGTTAGAAGCCTTAGATTTACCCTTAGGTTTTTTATCCTGAGGCAGAAAAAAACCCTTTCCTCCAGTAACAGTTGAAATAATAGAATCCAACTGAGAACCAAATAAATTATTACCTTGGAAAGAAAGAGATAATAATCTAGACTTAGATGTCATATCAGCATTCCAAGATTTAAGCCATAAAGCTCTTCTAGCTAAAGACATGGATCTAACATCAATTTTGATAATATCAAAAATGGCATCACAAATAAAATGATTAGCATGTTGCAGTAAGCTTACAATGCTAGATATGTCAGAATCAAATTCTTGTTGCGCTAAATTCTCCAACGAAAAAGTTGATGCAGCCGCAACATCAGCCAAAGAAATTGCAGGCCTGAGAAGATGACCTGAATATAAATAGGCTTTCCTTAGATAGGATTCAACTTTCCTATCTAAAGGATCTTTAAAAGAAGTACTATATTCCATAGGAATAGTGGTACGTTTAGCAAGAGTAAAAATAGCCCCATCAACTTTGGGGATCTTTTCCCAAAACTCTATAGAAATTGCTGGTAAAGGATACAATTTTTTAAACCTTGAAGAAGGAATAAAAGGAGTACCTGGCTTATTCCATTCCTTAGAAATCATATCAGAAATAGCATCAGGAATAGGAAAAACCTCTGGAGTAACCACAGGAGGTTTAAAAACAGCATTTAAACATTTACTAGTCTTAATGTCAAGAGGACTAGCTTCCTCAATATCCAAAGTAATTAACACTTCTTTTAACAAAGAACGAATATACTCTATTTAAAACAAATAAGTAGATTTGTCAGTGTCAATATCTGAGGAGGGATCTTCTGAATCAGATAGATCCTCATCAGAGGAGGATAAATCATTATGTTGTCGTCATTTGAAATTTCATCAGCTTTATGAGAAGTTTTAAAAGACCTTTTACGTTTATTAGAAGGCAGGAATGCAGACAAAGCCTTCTGAATAGAATCAGTAACAAATTCAACAAAGGAACTGCAACTGGCAATGTACTATTACTGATGGATACATTTTCTGCATGTAAAAGTTTATCATGACAACTATTACAAATGACATTTGGAGATATAATTTCCACAATCTTACAACAAATGCACTTAGCTTTGGTAGAACCGATGTCAGGCAGCAAAGTTCCAACAGATACTTCTGAGGCAGGATCAGATTGAGACATCTTGCAAAATGTAAAAGAAAAAACAACATATAAAGCAAAATTATCAATTTCCTTATATGACAGTTTCAGGAATGGGAAAAAATGCAAACAGCATAGCCCTCTGACATAGAAAAAGGCAAGAGGCAAACAGCAATGGGGTATAAAACAAATGAACAATTTGGCGCCAAGTATGACGCACAACCTAAGTGAAAATTTTATTGGCGCCAACAATATCCAGAAATGACACAATTGCGTCCCTAACGACGCAACCGTGTGTAAGGCTTCCGCGTCAACTACGAAGCCGGAAATGACGAACTTGCGTCAATGGACATACTTTTCGCACCAAAAAAATTCTCGCGCCAAGAATGACGCAATAAAGTCTAGCATTTGGCGCACCCGCGGGCCTAATGCTGCCCGCAATTCGTAAGAAAAAAGTAGTCAATTTGAAAAAAAGACTAAACCCCAGGTAAGAAAAAAATATTTCTTAATATGTTTATTTCCCAAATATGAAACTGACAGTCTGCACAAGGAAATACATGAACCTGACTCATGGCAAATATAAGTACAATACATAGATTTAGAACTTTATATAAATGCATAAAGTGCCAGACCATAGCTGGGGTGTTGTGATATACCTTTAAGGTATATCCCCTCCCTAATCCTATCATCCTATTTAAGGGAGTCATATTCACCTGAACTTTGCCTGAAAATTGTAGCACGTTCATGCTATCTGCTAAGTACTGCTATTTTTCTCCTCAGGTCTTATATATGTTGCTCTGGGTCTACCCAGAATATTAAGCTTTAGTTCTAACAAATTCTGAGCAATCATAGATGTTATCTCGCTAACCTCTTTGCAAAGTTACTGAGTTATTTCTATGTAGTTCCATCAATCTCTTTCCGGATTACTACACCAAGTCTGTAGCTGGACGGATCTACTTTCCACGGCGTTCCGGATCATAGCCACACTCACACCGGACGATCTTGGGGTCAGAGCAACTCGCAGCATCTCCCAAACTAACGGAGCAGGTATCGTTCACATGAACTGCATGTATTAACTGTTATATCACGCTCCTGTGTTTCCTTCATTAAATGCAACCAAAGTAGAACCGCAATTTGGCATGCTTATGGGAGAGCGTCTCTGAACCAAACTCCTGCTGTATTTATTGACTGTTCATTACTTGCCTGATAAATTTGTAACTAAGTATTAACCTCTCACAATCCTAAAATTGTTGTGGAGTTTAACAGTAGTACAGGAAACTTAATATCAAACATATGTGTGATTGAGGGTTAATATGGAACTTGTATATATTTTAGGCTGAACGTATGTGTGAGTGTGTGAAGCTGTCTCTCTAAACAGACATTGGATATATAATCTGATCAGAGTTACTGAGACCAATACTAGATAAACACAATCGTGTAAGAAAGCTCAACATTTTCTCTGTTTAACCATTTATTGACTGGACTTTCTGTGAAAACTCATTGCATGGACTTTATAAATATATATATATACTAACTGCAGTGAATATATCTATAGAGGATTCTTATGGACTTTAACAGAGTTACTCAAATAACTAAACTTAACTATTTACAATCCTGTTGAGGACTTATAAATAATTTTCCTCACAATTGTTATCTTCATTATTAAGTGACTCATTGTATATTTCCCAGATATCATAGACATTGATATCTGGGGGATACTACAGGGAGTGCAGAATTATTAGGCAAATGAGTATTTTGACCACATCATCCTCTTTATGCATGTTGTCTTACTCCAAGCTGTATAGGCTCGAAAGCCTACTACTAATTAAGCATATTAGGTGATGTGCATCTCTGTAATGAGAAGGGGTGTGGTCTAATGACATCAACACCCTATATCAGGTGTGCATAATTATTAGGCAACTTCCTTTCCTTTGGCAAAATGGGTCAAAAGAAGGACTTGACAGGCTCAGAAAAGTCAAAAATAGTGAGATATCTTGCAGAGGGATGCAGCACTCTTAAAATTGCAAAGCTTCTGAAGCGTGATCATCGAACAATCAAGCGTTTCATTCAAAATAGTCAACAGGGTCGCAAGAAGCGTGTGGAAAAACCAAGGCACAAAATAACTGCCCATGAACAGAGAAAAGTCAAGCGTGCAGCTGCCAAGATGCCACTTGCCACCAGTTTGGCCATATTTCAGAGCTGCAACATCACTGGAGTGCCCAAAAGCACAAGGTGTGCAATACTCAGAGACATGGCCAAGGTAAGAAAGGCTGAAAGACGACCACCACTGAACAAGACACACAAGCTGAAACGTCAAGACTGGGCCAAGAAATATCTCAAGACTGATTTTTCTAAGGTTTTATGGACTGATGAAATGAGAGTGAGTCTTGATGGTCCAGATGGATGGGCCCGTGGCTGGATTGGTAAAGGGCAGAGAGCTCCAGTCTGACTCAGACGCCAGCAAGGTGGAGGTGGAGTACTGGTTTGGGCTGGTATCATCAAAGATGAGCTTGTGGGGCCTTTTCGGGTTGAGGATGGAGTCAAGCTCAACTCCCAGTCCTACTGCCAGTTTCTGGAAGACACCTTCTTCAAGCAGTGGTACAGGAAGAAGTCTGCATCCTTCAAGAAAAACATGATTTTCATGCAGGACAATGCTCCATCACACGCGTCCAAGTACTCCACAGCGTGGCTGGCAAGAAAGGGTATAAAAGAAGAAAATCTAATGACATGGCCTCCTTGTTCACCTGATCTGAACCCCATTGAGAACCTGTGGTCCATCATCAAATGTGAGATTTACAAGGAGGGAAAACAGTACACCTCTCTGAACAGTGTCTGGGAGGCTGTGGTTGCTGCTGCACGCAATGTTGATGGTGAACAGATCAAAACACTGACAGAATCCATGGATGGCAGGCTTTTGAGTGTCCTTGCAAAGAAAGGTGGCTATATTGGTCACTGATTTGTTTTTGTTTTGTTTTTGAATGTCAGAAATGTATATTTGTGAATGTTGAGATGTTATATTGGTTTCACTGGTAAAAATAAATAATTGAAATGGGTATATATTTGTTTTTTGTTAAGTTGCCTAATAATTATGCACAGTAATAGTCACCTGCACACACAGATATCCCCCTAAAATAGCTAAAACTAAAAACAAACTAAAAACTACTTCCAAAACTATTCAGCTTTGATATTAATGAGTTTTTTGGGTTCATTGAGAACATGGTTGTTGTTCAATAATAAAATTAATCCTCAAAAATACAACTTGCCTAATAATTCTGCACTCCCTGTAATTAAGAGCAACATTACCTTACAAGTAAACTCAGGTAGATTAAATACCACAGGTGTCTTAAGTAATAAAAAACATACTTACCAAAAAAGACACCCCTCCACATATAGTAGATAGCCAAACCAGTACTGAAACAGTTATCAGTAGAGGTAATGGTATATGAGAGTATATCGTTGATCTGAAAAGGGAGGTAGGAGATTAATCTCTACGACAGATAACAGAGAACCTATGAAATAGACCCCCGTTAGGAAAATCATTGCATTCAATAGGTGATACTCTCTTCACGTCCCTCTGACATTCGCTGTACTCTGAGAGGAATCGGGCTTCAAAAAAGAAGAAGCGCATATCAACGTAGAAATCTTAGCACAAACTTACTTCACCACCTCCATAGGAGGCAACGTTTGTAAAACTGAATTGTGGGTGTGGTGAGGGGTGTATTTATAGGCATTTTGAGGTTTGGGAAACTTTGCCCCTCCTGGTAGGATTGTATATCCCATAGGTCACTAGCTCATGGAATCTTGCCAATTACATGAAAGAAACTATACATCCCATCTGGGAAATATCCCCTAAAATAAACTCAGCAGAAAATATTTGCAATGGATAAAATGATTGAGCTAACAGTCAACGCTATTTGGCATTGGCTAAGCAAGCATGCCAGATTAGGTCTATGAGAAAATGTACATAATCAAGTCTACTGCATTTGAGGGTCATTTACAATAATAACTAAAGGAAAATAAGCCATTGACCATTCTGTAGCCCTCTAAAAAGCATTCACTACATTTTATCCATAGTAGGAGAGAACAATGCAGTACAATTGTATTCCAAAAACAGAACTTTAATTTATTTTAATCATTGTAATTTATGTATCAAGGAAAACAAAATAAATTATGTTTCTAACTGCATTTTATTGCAAACTAAAAAATGAATTTTAAACTGAATAAAACTCTTTGCATAGACTCTGCTGCGGTTTCATAGAGTTTTCTTGTGTAAGTTTGAAGTGTTCTGAGATCTGTACACTTGTTCAAACAGAATTAAGCTGCCTCAAAATTGCAATGCTTGTGGGGTTGTCTCAAAATACAGAACAAACGAGGAATGATAGGAGAATGAGATTATATGAAACTAGAGATTAATAGAATTCAAGTGTATTGGTATTTCAGTGTGTTTTCTATTAACTTCAACTTTAGGACATTTATTAGTGCCAAGTGCCACTATGTCAAACCTCCAAGTCCCTCTGAGAAGCTTATTTCTATTGAGTCCCACTACGTTCAATGGGAAGACATTTGCAGTTTACTGATAATTTACTATCCTGTATTTATGTCTCGCTAATCTCTCCAGCTTCACAAGCTCCTTTGTTATTTTATAAGCTAACTATAGCTCATTAATATCTCCATTCTTTAGTGACTTATCACCTGCTCAGAATTTCACAAAATTGGGCCAACAGTTCCAGAGATCTTTATTGACTTTCTCTGTGTCAATGCACAACAATCACTAAAAGCCATTTCCAAACTAAAAACAGGTGAAGCAGAAAAAATCATGAGAATCTATAGAGGAATGAAATATTATGTACACTGTGTAAATATTACAATCATGGAAAACATTCTAAATTAGAAATGTGCGATTCGTTTCGGATCGATTCGGAAATTCGTCCAAATTCGTTAAATTCAGGATTCGGATCGATTCGAATTTACGAAATTAAAATAGTGCCGAATCTACCGAATAAATCCGAATTAGTTCGGATTTATTCGGTAGATTCGGAAGGCCATGGATTACACTAGTATTGTACAGTATATTAGGTTATATCACTCTGCTATGGGTTACACCTAATATACAGTACATAATACTAGTCTAATACACAGCACATCCCACCTAACACTTACCGAAATTCCGAATTTCCTACCGAATCAAACCGAATCCAGCCGAATTTATTCGAATCCGAATGAATCCGAAACGAATCCGAAACGAATTGATTCAAATTTTTCTGAATTCGAATCGATCCGAACCGAAATTCGAAAAAATCCGAATCGATCCGAACCGAACCAAATTTTTTCGCCATGCACATGTCTATTCTAAATGATCTGGATCCAGCACTAGTGGATTTACTGGGGTGACTCATTTTTAAGAGACACTACCTTGGAATCTGTAACTTCATCCTCAGGCTTTCCAGTTCCTTTGTTGCCAATCAAATGTGCTGGCTGCGATTAATTTAGAACGTAGTGACTTTTTTTTTTTTTAAATGTAAAAGCAGTAAATGGGGGAAAGAGGAATAAAAAAAAATAAAGTTTAGAAAAGGTAACAGAAGCTGCACCCTTATTTAAAGAGAGAATTAAAGGGATATGAAACCCAAATTTTTTCTTTCATGATTTAGAAAGAGCATGCAATTTTAACCCCTTGAGTGCTAAGCACTTTCCCACCTGGGTGCTAAGCACATTTGAGGGTTTTTTAATTTTACATTTTTTAAGATATTTTTATTTTTTACTTTTTTTCTTTTCAGATCCCCAAGACTTATATCGTTGGAAAGGTTAGGCGATTACCTTTCCAACGGTGGGTCTTGGGGGTCTGTAGCTGCTTAGATGCCTGAGATACAGGCTTCTAAGCAGCATGCCCCCTTTCCCTATATTGTCCATTGTCTTTTTTAAATTAAGTTGCGCAGTGACGTCATCACGTGTGACGTCACCAGCAAAACGGGAAGCCCGGGCGATGCCTGTCACTCTACAGGCACGATCGCCGAGGTGGGAGTGGGTGGGAGCCCCCAGATCTCCCTCAAGGTGGGAGAGTGCTAGCGACGGCTCTAAAACCATCATTAGCACCTGAGTGAGAAACTCTGCTACGGCTCAGAGCCGTCGTTAGCACTCAAGGGGTTAAACAACTTTCTAATTTACTTCTATTAGCTAATTTGCTTCATTCTTTTGATATCATTTGCTGAAAAGCATATCTAGGAATGCCCAGTAGCTGCTGATTGGTAGTTGCACATAGAGGCCTTGTGTGATTGGCTTACCCATGTGCATTGCTATTTCTTCAATAAAGGATATCTTAAGAATGAAGCAAATGAGACAATAGAAGTAAATTGGAATGTTATTTAAAATTGTATTCTCTACCTGAATCATGAAAGAAAAATTTTGGGTTTAGTGTCCCTTTAAGTCAAAATTAAAGTTTCATGATTTAGACAGAGTATGCAGTTTTATACAACTTTCTAACTTAGTTCTATTATCAAGTAACATGCTTTGTTTGTTTTTTTGGTATCCTTTTTTGAAAAGTAAACCTAGGTAGGCTGATAGGAGTTTAGAAGCGTGCTCGTGTCTTTAATACTCTAGAGCAGCAGTGTTTTTAACTGTGAATAACTTGGCTATAAACAGCTGCCATTTGGCTACTGACACATGCACGCTCCTGAACTCACTTAGAAGTGCTCTTTAAGAAAAGATACCAAGAGAACTAAGCAAAATTGATAATAATGTTGTTTAAAATGTCTATATTCTATACAATCCATTTAAGTTTAATTTTTACTTTATTGTCCCTTTAATTTGTGGACAAGAACTACCCCTGATTACTTGCAAGTATAACAGCATTAACTTTAGTTTCAGGAAACTATGAAGGCAGCACATTACTGGAGTTTTGAGTCACTCTGTAAAGTGCACAACTCCGACCTGAGCTGCAATTCTCAGCCCACTTCATCCACTCACAATAATTCTGTTGTAACATGGAAGAACAAGAAATGCCCTGAAAAAAGAGCGAGAAAGAGAAATCAAACAACCACAGGGCTCGATTTATCAAGCTGGGGCGGACAGGGGCGTACATATTCGCCCCTGTTCGCCTCTGGCGGGCAGCAATCCACTAGTATGTATGGAGAGAGTGGTGTGTACTCAGTGGACACACCACGCCCTTAGGGGGCGCTTCCTCAGTTCCAATATAATAGGTGATATGGTAGTGCTTGTAATGTCTCGACAAAAAAAACAGGCCTAAATCTAGAAATATGATAATAGCAACAATTATAAAACTATAAATGATACCCTAAAAAATCTAAAATGTGGACATAAGTAAGTAACCACAATGCTGAAAATGATAATAGTAAAAAAAACTATATATATATATAAGAATATATATATATTACTAGAATATAAACATAGATTGGAAAAAATAATAAAATCAATTCAAAACCAAATAATGATAATGTGAAAGTCTATGAGTCCAGGGTAATGACAGTTCCCAGATGTTTGAGGCTGCACTCTGTCAAAGGATGGCTATCCTGTAGTATGCAATCTAAAAAAGAATAAAAAACAGAGGCGCCACCATGGCCTAATATCGCCGGTACAGGTAAAATGAGCAGCAATATGAGAATGTGAATACTCACAAACATAAAGCACCCCACTGGTGCTAGTAGAGCAGACTGACACTTCTCAGTGGTTCAGCACACTGTATCCAAAGCGCAGAGACAGTCAGGAATCCTCTGACACTCCAATGTATATGTGCCTATGGATAAAGGAAAAAGCAACACCACATGGCCCAATATCATCAAGACAAGGGGAAAATAATACCAATTGCTTGCACTTACAAGATGGTGGGCACCTGCAGGTGCAATCTCAGCAAACTGGAGCCAAAACGTCGCCCAGTAGACTTAAAACAGCAATCCTCAACAGGAACCAGGATCAATGATATAATTTATCACTGGAGGTGATAAAAACACACACAATAGCAAGTGTATAAAAGTATAAAAAGTCTTTATTAGCACAGCGACGCGTTTCTCAGCCTGCTCAGGGCTGTTTCATGAGGCTATCCATAGGCACATATACATTGGAGTGTCAGAGGATTCCTGACTGTCTCTGCGCTTTGGATACAGTGTGCTGAACCAGTGTCAGTCTGCTCTACTAGCACCAGTGGGGTGCTTTATGTTTGTGAGTATTCACATTCTCATATTGCTGCTCATTTTACCTGTACTGGCGATATTAGGCCATGGTGGCGCCTCTGTTTTTTATTCTTTTTTGGGCAGCAATCCACTGCCAGAATTTAAGATTGCACGCAAGCGTATTTTGCCCCCTGCCTGCGCACAGCCAATCATGCTGACCGCGGCTTGATAAATAATGACTGCAGGTTCTCTTGTGAGAACCTGCAGTCATAGGAAGGGGAAGGGCTTATTAAATTCTTTTTTTTGAGCACATGTTCTCCAAGGAGAATTTTACAGTCAAATTTGCCCAATTTTAGGCACACTTTTGAATGATAAATAGGGGAACAACTGTGAGATGCTGAGCTATGCCTAGAAGAGATAAAGCCAGTAAATGTGTTCTGTGGCTCTCATTGTTTTTTCATTAGACGCGAATCACTCTCGTGGTGAAATTGTTGGTTGTTGCATAAGTTTTGAGTGTGTCTACATATTTCTGTAAAACAGGATGTAATAATCACGTCAATAGGAATACATATCAACCGAAAGGATATTCTTATCCTGATGACTGACATGCTTTTTTTTATCCTATCATATCTCAATTTCTTTGTTTTTATTAAGGTTACAAAATAGTAAATATTTGTTTTTATAAGCGTAGTTATAATGTTAAAGGAACAATAAAGTCAAAATTAAACTTTCATGATTCAAATGCCAATTTACTTCTAGTTTAATATTTACTTTATTCTCATGGTATCCTTTGTAGAAGAGCATACATAAGTAATGCACTGCTGGGAGTTAGCTAGGGATTGGTGGCTTCATGTATATGCCTCATGTCATTGGCTCACTAGATTTGCTTAGCTAGCTCAACTCATGTATTCTGTTAAGTCCTAGTAGCGCATTTCTGCTCTGGAGCTAACTATAGCTATGTATTTAATCCCTTTGTAGAACTTAAAGGGACAGTAAAAACCTTGTAATTACAAGACATTTATATAGTGTTGCTATAGAATAAGATATCAGCCAAGTCTAAATGTTTTTTTTTTTTTTAAAACATATTAACATCCTTTTTAATGCAACTGTCTATCAAACGCCAAACTCCACCCACAATTTGCCTTATTTGGAGGAGCCAATCTAAGCTTTAGTCTGCACTCAAGTTAGTATTAGGTGCGTTCTATTTCTGACGCTATTAGTAAAAGTCATTTAGAAAACAATATGGAGCAGGTTTAGACTTGAGAAGTATGCAGGGTGCATTTTAAGTTATACAAATTAGCAAAGCACCACTCGCCCCCCCCCCCTGAGCTAAATGACATGAGGGGCAAAATAAATACTGAAAGTCAGTAGCTAAACTACTCAACAGAGTACCCTGTACAGTGCTGATGTCCTGGGCTCTTTCTGCGGCAATCTCATTGACAGCAGCAAGATTGTGGGGCAGTGTAGAAATAGTAGTGCAGAAGATCACCAATTAAGAGAGTGTTACTTTCTGCAATGGGTTGCGGTGGTTGCAATGGGTTGCGGTGGTGCTGACTGTTGGTGGTGTGGGAGGGTCTGGAGGGAGGTGGGTGTTTGGTCGGCCCGTCGCTGTAGGGGGGCGGGAGGGGAGTGAGTGAGAGGAACTGCTACACTGCAGAAAAGGGTTTAATGGAGGGAGGGATCTGCTATATTACAGAAATTATGTTATGAGAGGGGAGAGGTGGGCTCTACTAAACAATCACTTTGAGGGGGAGGTGGGGAAAGTGAGGGTGGGTGCTGCACTATAGATTTTTTTTTTTAATAAATAAAATTAAAAAAAGAGGTAAAATAAAAACTGGGTACAGCTGCCAGAACCTAATATGGAGAACAGTAGTTAGAGGGGGGGGGGGTTAGAGAGCTGTTTGGGAGGGATCAGGGAAGTAGGAGGGTAAGGGGGGATCCTACACTGCAGAAAAATTTTAATACCATATTGGCAGACTGTCTGCCAGTACCTAAGATGGTGGTGACCAGTGGGGGGTGAGGGAGGGAAGAGAGCTGTTTGGGAGGGATCAGGTAAGGATCAGGGGGTGGGAGGTGTCGGCTTTTTAGGTCTGGAGAAATAAAGCTTCACTCATACATTCTTAGCGCTTGTTGGCACTCTACAAATAAATGATAATAATAATAAATAATGAGCAGTGCTCCTGAACAGTAGAATAAAAACAGCTGGAATTCAATTTCCTGAGCCGGTGCAGGTTACATTTTCATTGTTAGATCAAATATATTTTTATATCAGTTTTTCAAATTATATCTAAACTTTATAATGACTTTGGAAATTATGTTTCTCTTATATTTCATATTTAATGTAGGTAAATTTGCTATATTTATCATTTTAGGGAGAAGCCTGGTCAGTCTGCTTAGAAAATATGGCCTCGAAAAAGCTTAATTTACACTAAAAAGTTCAATGTATATCTTAATCCTCATAAAAAACTATTATAATAAAATGTGAGAATCATATGAAATAACAGGGGAATTAAAAATTATTTTAAATATTTATTTAATTTTACTTTTTGTGCATGGTTGAAGCCCTGATATATATATAAATACAAAAAGATAGAAGCGCTCTACCAGGAACGAACAACTAACTCAATAGCTTGTTCTATGGCGAGTCACCACCTAGGAGCAGTCTCTTTTAGACCAGTTCTGCTTTTCACAAAGGAAAACTTTCATGAAGCATATCAGTCTGATCCTGCAGTGATCAGTGAGGTCAGTCCAGCCCTGAAATACCAGACAATTCTCCTTTGAGCAAGGAACATGACAACCCCAGACGATCATTTTGGCCTCCTATGGGCCTCATCAGTGAGGTGCAGCCATATTCCTCTAAGCTTCACTGGGCGTTTGGTTTCCCCTATCACCCTTAGGGAGACCACCCCAGGGTCATTATTCAAATGCATACAAAGACAAAAGCGCTCTCTATACATATAAAATAGCAGCTCTTAAACATGATGATTTTTTTTGCCTGGAAATATGAAATAAACATTTTAAACTTATTTGAAACTGATACAGCAATATCAGTTGTGTACTTTCTACAAATGTTTATTGGCTGATAGGTACTTCCTGCAAATGCTCATTGGCTGTTTAGTACAAATAGCATTTGCAGTTATCAGTCAATGAGCATTAGTAGGAAATCAACAAACATTAGCAGAAATTACCCATCAGCAATTAAACATTAGTGGGAAGTACACAACTGTTTAAGTTTAATTTAAGTTTACACATCTTATTTCACATACAAAAAAAAACAAAACATGTTTTAAATTATATATGTAGGTGTGTCTCCTGAATAAACTCTACTGTGAATCGTGGATGCGCTGTTTTCTTGTTTCTCCTATACATGTTTTAAATGTGGCTCTTTCATTTGGATGATGATAAATGTTTTAGAACAATGTCCCTTTAAACTCCACTCCAAAATTTTGAACATTCTGTAATTTTTGTGTGTCTTACATCCCTTTAAGAACTCCTGGGCCTCCATTACATATGCAGCGTCGCCCACAAAATATTCCGCTGCCAGATTTTACGCGATTTTGGTATTACATATACGGCGTAGCATACAAGTTACGTGCGTATATTGCACCCTTCAAACTTATTTTTTTTACCCATAGACTAACATAGAACAGCCGCGCAATTTGGTATCCAATATGCAGCGTAAGGACTTACGTGCGCAGAATTCAGAAAATCTACTCCATTCTCATCTCGCCACATATTGCAGGTGCAGCAACCCTTGCACTGACTAAAAAAGCAACGTAACTCCCTGGAAGCCTTAACAAACACATACATTTAAGCAGCATCTCAAGGTTCAAGGGACAGTATATTATGATATTGTTTTTTTAAGGTTTATTTGTGTATTTGAAATAGTTTGAAGCCACAACATAATCAAATGGATTGAGCTTGTAGGTACTTTATCACATTGTGGACATATACTTGCTTATTTACTTTACATTTCTTCTCAAAACAATTAACAATACTTGGAGGAGAGAACAATGGGAAATCGGGAAATCATAATTGTATTACTTTCATCTCTTTAGAACCCACTGGAGTGTAATTTATTCTAATGCTAACACAGCTTGGCATTGATGCCAAAATATATAAAGGAACAGTCAAGTCCAAAGAAAACCTTCTTGTTTTAAATAGGGCATGTTATTTCAAACTACTTTCAGATTTAATTCTAACACTTGCTTTGTTCTCTTGGTATTCTTAGTTGAAAGCAAAACCTAGGATGGCTCATATGATAATTTCTAAGACCTTCTTGAAGGCTGCCTCTTTGCAATTGTGTCAAACCAATCACAGACACCACAACCTCTCACCTGCAGCCTTAAAACACCTGATAATGCCCACCCTATCAGTAACATCACTACTATATATACCAAATGTGTCAATTTATATTGGATGTGAGATACATTGATTTACATCTTAAAAGTGAATATTACTCTATCTACCCTTCATAAACAACTATGGGGATGTGAGTTATAGTACAAGAATATGTCATAAACATGATAATATTACCTTTTTTTATTGCCATTTCCACACAGGTCTTATTATATTTTTTGACAATATTAGTGTACTAAAACACACCTCACATAGATGTGGATGACAATTATATGGTAAATAATAGAGGACAAGATTTATGGTGAACTATAAGAATATTTATTTCTTTTTTGGCTTCTTGGATGAGGGAGCTGAGGTGACTGTAGTGGATTTCCTTGTTCTCCGGGTTTGAGAAGATTCTGCTGTTTCTGCTGGTGTGCTGGCCACAGATGATAGGCTGGAGGCAGTGTCCTGCTGGTGTGTAAAGTGCTCAACCAACACACTCAAGAGTTGATTTTGTTCTCTCCATCTATTGTCCAATTGCATCTGCATATCAGACAGAATTCGCATCATCTGTGATTGGTTATGAACACTTGCACTTAATGATGCTGCCATGTCCCTCTGTAGCTCTATGCTACGTTGTTGTCTCCTCTCTTGGCTCCTAATGAACCTTTCATGGTTCCTGAAGAACCTCTCTTGGCCTCTTTGTATGTTCTCAGTGCTTGTTATGAGCCTCCTCTAGAGTGCAATGTATTCCTCACCCAGGGGTGAATACAATGCATCCACAGGCTCTTGAGCAGAAGGGCTTCTAGGTGCTTGTGGGGCAGGGTCACCTGCATCTGCTGTTGCTTGAGGTGCAGGGCCAGCTTCAACTGCTGGTTCATGTGGGGCAGGGCCACATTCAACTGATGGTTCATGTGGGGCAGGGCCAGCTTCAACTGATGCTTCATGTGGGGGCAGGGCCACCTTCAACTGATGGTTCATGTGGGGGCAGGGCCAGCTTCAACTGATGGTTCATGTGGGGCAGGGCCAGCTTCAACTGATGGTTCATGTGGGGCAGGGCCAGCTTCAACTAATGGTTCATGTGGGGCAGGGTCACGTGCATCTGATGGTTCTTGAGGTGCAGCTGTAGAATCTGCTCTATTTCCATCTGCCAATGGTGGAGCTCGTCCAATTGCTGAGGATGGTGAAGCTCGTCCAAATGCTGAGGATGGTGGAGCTCGTCCAATTGCTGAGGATGGTGGAGCTCGTATGGTTGGTTGATAGTCCCACTGATGATGAGTGTGTGACCACTCAGCCTGTCCATTTGGAACTCCCTGTGACATTGTCTGTGGGTAAAATCCCTGACTGCCATGAGATGGTGTTGTGGGGGGGGGGTAAATACATGGACCCTTTGTGGCTGTCTTGGCTCCCCCTCAAAGCCAAAGGGAGGATATTCCTCTGGCCAGGAATCTTGCCAGGGGTCATATGGCAATGGTGGTGGCATCACTCCCGGGTCCTCAACTGAAGCCATCCAACCATGCTCATGACTGGGAGCATACTGTTCTTGCGGTTGCCTGAAGGGTGGTGGTGGCATAGATGTTTGTATCCTCGTGACAGTAGGTTCTGTGAAGGAGTCAAAGGATGAGATGGATTAGTAAAGTCAGATATATGTCCACGTGGGCATACAATATACATTGATACATGCTAGGGCCTATACTGATTCTCATGTCAAACTCTATAACATGTGTCCTGTGTTAATCTGAGACATGTTAGTATTGCACTATTCCACCTCATATCATGAATTGCATTGTGTTAAGTAGCATTAATGTCAAATATAATTGTAGATGTTTTTGTTAGTAGGCCAAATACCATGCTCCTCATTGTGTACATGAATGTGTGATATTAAAGGATGTTATATCTCAAATACATATAATACTGGTGTGTGGGATGTTACTCACCAGCATAATGTGCTGTGGTTGCAGCCCCTGAGTCACGAGCCCCTGGAAGTCCACGGACTGCTGTGATACTCAGGGACCTGCGTATCATCTCCTGCCAGGTGTTATACTCAATATCCAGGGATGGACCACCGCCTGTTCTGGTGCATAGCTTCCTGCCCCATCTTTTCTTTGACCCACCTCTTGCAGTCATTCCACCGCTTTTTCAGGCCCTCAACAGTCCTCCTCTGCGGGGCCACACTGTTGACGGCATCCTCTACCGCCAACCATGCTGTTTTTCTCCTTTTGGCAATGCCTTTGCCCTTCTCCTGCCCGAAGAGGGCACTGTAATTGTCCATAATGGCCTGGGCTAGGGTAACATTTTCCTCAAATGAGAAGTTGGGACATCTCAGCCTCTCATCCTCCATGGACACCTGGATTCCTCCTTGTGATGTCCCTGGTGTGGGTTCCTCCCTATCCTCTCCCTCCTCCCCCCTTCTGTCCACATGTGCACCCTCTGTCCCTCTCCTAGATGTGCCTGCTCTCTGGGGCTCTCGGGCATCTCCCCTCCCATCATCCCTTCTAGATCTCCCTCTCCCCACTCCACTTACTCCCTGACGGGGACCCCACTGCTCCTCCTGTCCTCTCCAATACTCCTCTCCCTGCCACTCCTCTCCCCTCCTCCCTACCTCTCCCTGCCATCCCCACACTAAATCACACTACACACACTCACACTCACTCCCAGTTCAATCACACACAATCACAACCAAACATTCAGCCTATCACACTGTGAAATTCAAATAAAATGTGTGAGGTGTTAGAAAAAAAAGTGTGGTGTATTTGTATGTATGTATGCAAAATATGTGCAATATGTAAAAATATGTGTAAGTGTACAAGCTTAATCAAACAACAATGCGACCTAACTAACTCCTCTGTTTGCGCCTCTCACTCTACTCTGACTAATCCTCCACTCCAGTGTAGTGTGTTGTAGCTCAACGAACAATCCAAACACACTGAAGAAAATGGCGGCTGCGCAAGGGGTTTATTAATTAATTTTGAATAGCGTAATTACGCGTCACATTTTTATATGAAATCGCGGTTCATTTTTACGAGTGTTAGCCTAATTTGCATAAAACTACTCTTTATTGACACTTTCCGTGGACAAAATACTGGCATAAGTTACGTGCGACGACTAAAATGTGTATTTGCGCACATTTCAGAAGATGGCCAGTTTGTCCTACTTACGCCAGTTTAGCATATAACGGCGCAGTATATGTAATATCCCGATGTGCGAGGTGACATTACGGGTGGCGCGGGTTCCCATGCTTGCGCCGAAACATCCGCCGTATATGTGATCGCGCCCCTGGTAGGTGGTACAGTAATTTTTCACATTGTATTTGCATGTAGCATAGAGATTACAGAGTTTATATTTCTATTTTCCATTAAAAGAAGCTCCCATTTTAACATTTAAGCAACAACTTTGCCAATAATTTACAAAACCTCGATAATTTTTTTTTTTTTTTTAGTAAGAATTAAAACTAAATTAATTTATCAGAGATACCATTAATGGCCAACTGAAAAGAAGACAGAAGCTGAACAGTGATTTTCTTTTTAGTTGGCCATTAACTCTTGAAATGCTGAGTCATTTCACACATCATTGTACATTTTTCACTCACTAAACAACAGCAGTCCCAGGGATTTACCCACAATATAATGTATTGTCTTTTCAGCAGATTACACCTTTTCAGAAAATTCTCTAGTTTACAGATATACTCAAAATGTCAAAAAGCCACCACCCAAGCTGAAAACTTTAATGTAATTTCTTATTGCATACAACTGATAAACTAAACTGCGTTATCTCTTCTCTGTGTCATTGATCTCCATCTCCCCCCCCCATAGATCTATAATTTGCTGTGAATGACACACGCTTCGGGGCTGGGGATGGGTGCTCCACTAGACTCTATGGTACATCTGATGTGATCTTTATTGTATTTTCTGATACATATTATGAGTGGTGTACAGTAATCTCATACTCCTGTATAGTAAATGTCTGTATAGTAACTGGAATAGTGTTTGATACAAAGCCATAGGCCACATATCTATCTTGAGGCACAAGTTTACCTTATTGTATTGTCTTATGATGTTTCTTTTGTTTGCTTTCTTCTTTTCTACTTAATGTTATTATAAATATGTGATATTCAAGTACCAACGTATTCTATGTGATATAGGTTGTTATTGAATTAGTTAATCAATTGGTTAGCTGCACATAGTAATTTTTCAATATTTTACATTAAAGGGACAGTAAACCTCAAAAATAATGTTATATAATTCTGCACATAGTGCAGAATTATATAACATTATATTAGCCTTATCTGTATAAAACGTAATATTCCCTTTGAATTTTAAAAAAAACGGCTGTTTTACAGACCCGCTCTCTGTAATCTTCTGAGCGGGTCTGTTTTATTCACACAGCGCATCGGGCCAGCTGTATAGTCACAGCCTGGGCCGACCGCGCCATTATACACAGTGCAGCTCGCTCCTGCTGTCAGACAGAGCAGGAGCGAGCTGCACTTAGTCTTATGGCGCGGTTGGGCCGGGCTGTGACTATACAGCTGGCCCGATGCGCTGTGTGAAAAAAACAGCCGTTTTTTTAAAAATTCAAAGGGAATATTAAGTTTTATACAGATAAGGCTAATATAATGTTATATAATTCTGCACTATGTGCAGAATTATATAACATTATTTTTAAGGTTTACTGACACTTTAAAGCTGTAAAAATGTAGATATTTATGTTCCTAAATAGACTGTTATTGCAATGATTGATTTTTTATCTGTTAATGAAAACTTAATAAATGTTACTGTAAAATCAAACACTTTATGATTCTATATTTAATCATCAATCTATTTATTTTATTTCCTTTTTTAATACAAATTTTTGTTTTTGAAATTTACAATATTTAACCAACTTAAAGGGAAAAGTCTACTCGAGAATGTTTATTGTTTAAAAAGACAGATAATCCTTTTATTACTCATTCCTCAGTTTTGCATAAGCAACACAGTTATATTAATATACTTTTTACATCTGTGATTACCTTGTATCTAAGCTTCTGCAGACTGTCCCCTTATTTCAGTTATTTTGACAGAATTGCATTTTAGCCAATCAGTGCAGACTCATAAATAACTCCATGGGATCGAGCATGTTAGCTATATGGCACACATGAACTAGCGCTGTATAGCTGTGAAAAAACTGTCAGAATGCACTGAGATAAGAGGCGTCTTCAACTGCAACAATTTAGAAATAAGTTTATGAGTCTACCTAGGTTTAGCTTTCAACAATGAATATTAAGAGAACAAAGCAAATTTAATGATAAAAGTAAATTGGAAAATTGTTTAAATGACATGCCCTATCTGAATCATGACATTTTAAATTTGACTAGACTTTCCCTTTAAGCTAATGTCAAAGATTACATTCCAAATCAAGCATCTAAAATCTGAATTGAAACCGATTGTTAAAAAACATAATTTATGCTTACCTGATAAATTCCTTTCTTCTGTTGTGTGATCAGTCCACGGGTCATCATTACTTCTGGGATATTATCTGCTCCCCTACAGGAAGTGCAAGAGGATTCACCCAGCAGAGTTGCTATATAGCTCCTCCCCTCTACGTCACCTCCAGTCATTCGACCAAAGACCAACGAGAAAGGAGAAGCCAAGGGTGTAGTGGTGACTGGAGTATAATTTAAAAAATATTTACCTGCCTTAAAAAACAGGGCGGGCCGTGGACTGATCACACAACAGAAGAAAGGAATTTATCAGGTAAGCATAAATTATGTTTTCTTCTGTTATGTGTGATCAGTCCACGGGTCATCATTACTTCTGGGATACCAATACCAAAGCAAAAGTACACGGATGACGGGAGGGATAGGCAGGCTCATTATACAGAAGGAACCACTGCCTGAAGAACCTTTCTCCCAAAAATAGCCTCCGAAGAAGCAAAAGTGTCAAATTTGTAAAATTTGGAAAAAGTATGAAGCGAAGACCAAGTTGCAGCCTTGCAAATCTGTTCAACAGAGGCCTCATTCTTAAAGGCCCAAGTGGAAGCCACAGCTCTAGTAGAATGAGCTGTAATTCTTTCAGGAGGCTGCTGTCCAGCAGTCTCATAGGCTAAACGAATTATGCTACGAAGCCAGAAGGAGAGAGAGGTAGCCGAAGCCTTATGACCTCTCCTCTGACCAGAGTACACGACAAACAGGGAAGACGTTTGTCGAAAATCCTTAGTTGCCTGCAAGTAGAACTTGAGGGCACGAACTACATCCAGATTGTGTAGAAGACGTTCCTTCTTTGAAGAAGGATTTGGACACAAGGATGGAACAACAATCTCTTGATTGATATTCCTGTTAGTGACTACCTTAGGTAAGAACCCAGGTTTAGTACGCAGAACTACCTTGTCTGAGTGAAAGATCAGATAAGGAGAATCACAATGTAAGGCTGATAACTCAGAGACTCTTCGAGCCGAGGAAATAGCCATTAAAAACAGAACTTTCCAAGATAACAATTTTATATCAATGGAATGAAGGGGTTCAAACGGAACACCCTGTAAAACGTTAAGAACTAAGTTTAAACTCCATGGCGGAGCAACAGTTTTAAACACAGGCTTGATCCTAGCTAAAGCCTGACAAAATGCCTGGACGTCTGGATTTTCTGACAGACGCTTGTGTAACAAGATGGACAGAGCTGAGATCTGTCCCTTTAATGAGCTAGCCGATAAACCCTTTTCTAAACCTTCTTGTAGAAAGGACAATATCCTAGGAATCCTAACCTTACTCCAGGAGTAATCTTTGGATTCACACCAGTATAGGTATTTACGCCATATCTTATGGTAAATCTTTCTGGTAACAGGCTTCCTAGCCTGTATCAGGGTATCAATAACCGACTCAGAAAAACCACGTTTTGATAAAATCAAGCGTTCAATTTCCAAGCAGTCAGCTTCAGAGAAGTTAGATTTTGATGTTTGAATGGACCCTGTATCAGAAGGTCCTGTCTTAGAGGTAGAGACCAAGGCGGACAGGATGACATGTCCACTAGATCTGCATACCAAGTCCTGCGTGGCCATGCAGGCGCTATTAGAATCACTGATGCTCTCTCCTGTTTGATTTTGGCAATCAATCGAGGAAGCAGCGGGAAGGGTGGAAACACATAAGCCATCCCGAAGTTCCAAGGTGCTGTCAAAGCATCTATCAGAACCGCTCCCGGATCCCTGGATCTGGATCCGTAGCGAGGAAGTTTGGCGTTCTGGCGAGACGCCATGAGATCTATCTCTGGTTTGCCCCAACGTCGAAGTATTTGGGCAAAGACCTCCGGATGAAGTTCCCAATCCCCCGGATGAAAAGTCTGGCGACTCAAGAAATCCGCCTCCCAGTTCTCCACTCCCGGGATGTGGATTGCTGACAGGTGGCAAGAGTGAGACTCTGCCCAGCGAATTATCTTTGATACTTCCATCATTGCTAGGGAGCTTCTTGTCCCTCCTTGATGGTTGATGTACGCTACAGTCGTGATGTTGTCCGACTGAAACCTGATGAATCCCCGAGTTTTTAACTGGGGCCAAGTCAGAAGGGCATTGAGAACTGCTCTCAATTCCAGAATGTTTATTGGTAGGAGACTTTCCTCCTGACTCCATTGTCCCTGAGCCTTCAGAGAATTCCAGACAGCGCCCCAACCTAGTAGGCTGGCGTCTGTTGTTACAATTGTCCAGTCCGGCCTGCTGAATGGCATCCCCCTGGACAGATGTGGCCGAGAAAGCCACCATAGAAGAGAGTTTCTGGTCTCTTGATCCAGATTCAGAGTAGGGGACAAGTCTGAGTAATCCCCATTCCACTGACTTAGCATGCACAATTGCAGCGGTCTGAGATGTAGACGTGCAAAGGGAACTATGTCCATTGCTGCTACCATTAAGCCGATCACCTCCATGTATTGAGCTACTGACGGGAGTTGAATGGAATGAAGGACACGGCATGCATTTAGAAGCTTTGTTAATCTGTCTTCTGTCAGATAAATCTTCATTTCCACAGAATCTATAAGAGTCCCTAAGAATGGAACTCTTGTGAGAGGAAAAAGAGAACTCTTCTTTTCGTTCACTTTCCATCCATGCGACCTTAGAAATGCCAGAACTAACTCTGTATGAGACTTGGCAGTTTGAAAGCTTGAAGCTTGTATCAGAATGTCGTCTAGGTACGGAGCTACCGAAATTCCTCGCGGTCTTAGTACCGCCAGAAGGGCACCCAGAATCTTTGTGAAGATTCTTGGAGCCGTAGCCAATCCGAATGGAAGAGCTACAAACTGGTAATGCCTGTCTAAGAAGGCAAACCTTAGATACCGGTAATGATCTTTGTGAATCGGTATGTGAAGGTAAGCATCCTTTAAATCCACTGTGGTCATGTACTGACCCTTTTGGATCATGGGTAAGATTGTCCGAATAGTTTCCATTTTGAACGATGGAACTCTTAGGAATTTGTTTAGGATCTTTAAATCCAAGATTGGCCTGAAAGTTCCCTCTTTTTTGGGAACCACAAACAGGTTTGAGTAAAACCCTTGTCCTTGTTCCGACCGCGGAACCGGATGGATCACTCCCATTAATAACAGATCTTGTACACAGCGTAGAAACGCTTCTTTCTTTATCTGATTTGTTGACAACCTTGACAGATGAAATCTCCCTCTTGGGGGAGAGAATTTGAAGTCTAGAAGGTATCCCTGAGATATGATCTCTAGCGCCCAGGGATCCTGAACATCTCTTGCCCAAGCCTGGGCGAAGAAAGAGAGTCTGCCCCCCACTAGATCCGGTCCCGGATCGGGGGCCCTCGGTTCATGCTGTCTTTGGGGCAGCAGCAGGTTTCCTGGCCTGCTTGCCCTTGTTCCAGGACTGGTTAGGTTTCCAGCCTTGTCTGTAACGAGCAACAGCTCCTTCCTGTTTTGGTGCAGTGGAAGTTGGTGCTGCTCCTGCTTTGAAATTCCGAAAGGGACGAAAATTAGACTGTCTAGCCTTAGCTTTGGCTTTGTCTTGAGGCAGGGCGTGACCCTTACCTCCTGTAATGTCAGCGATAATTTCTTTCAAACCGGGCCCAAATAAAGTTTGCCCCTTGAAAGGTATGTTAAGTAATTTGGACTTAGAAGTTACATCAGCTGACCAGGATTTTAGCCACAGCGCCCTACGTGCCTGAATGGCGAATCCTGAGTTCTTAGTCGTAAGTTTGGTTAAATGTACTACGGCCTCCGAAATGAATGAATTAGCTAGTTTAAGGACTCTAAGCCTGTCCGTAATGTCGTCCAGCGTAGCTGAACTAAGGTTCTCTTCCAGAGACTCAATCCAAAATGCTGCCGCAGCCGTAATCGGCGCGATGCATGCAAGGGGTTGTAATATAAAACCTTGTTGAACAAACATTTTCTTAAGGTAACCCTCTAATTTCTTATCCATAGGATCTGAAAAAGCACAGCTATCCTCCACCGGGATAGTGGTGCGCTTAGCTAAAGTAGAAACTGCTCCCTCCACCCTAGGGACCGTTTGCCATAAGTCCCGTGTGGTGGCGTCTATTGGAAACATCTTTCTAAATATCGGAGGGGGTGAGAACGGCACACCGGGTCTATCCCACTCCTTAGTAACAATTTCAGTTAATCTCTTAGGTATAGGAAAAACGTCAGTACTCGCCGGTACCGCAAAGTATTTATCCAACCTACACAATTTCTCTGGTATTGCAACAGTGTTACAATCATTAAGAGCCGCTAAGACCTCCCCTAGTAATACACGGAGGTTTTCCAATTTAAATTTAAAATTTGAAATATCTGAATCCAATCTGCTTGGATCAGAACCGTCACCCACAGAATGAAGCTCTCCGTCCTCATGCTCTGCAAGCTGTGACGCAGTATCAGACATGGCCCTAGAATTATCAGCGCACTCTGTTCTCACCCCAGAGTGATCACGCTTGCCTCTTAGTTCTGGTAATTTAGCCAAAACTTCAGTCATAACAGTAGCCATATCTTGTAATGTTATCTGTAATGGCTGCCCAGATGTACTAGGCGCCATAATATCACGCACCTCCCGGGCGGGAGATGCAGGTACTGACACGTGAGGCGAGTTAGTCGGCATAACTCTCCCCTCGCTGTTAGGTGAAATTTGTTCAATTCGTACAGATTGGCTTTTATTTAAAGTAGCATCAATACAGTTAGTACATAAATTTCTATTGGGCTCCACCTTGGCATTGGAACAAATGACACAGGTATCTTCCTCTGAATCAGACATGTTTAACACACTAGCAATAAACATGCAACTTGGTTACAATCTTATTTAACAAAAACGTATTGTGCCTCAAAGAAGCACTAAACGATTAAATGACAGTTGAAATAATGAACTGAAAAACAGTTAAAGCATCAATCTTAAAAAACAACACAACTTTTAGCAAAGGTTTGTTCCCATTAGCAAAGTAACACTAATTAAATTTGCAACGTTTTAAATCACAGTCATTATATAAGTCTCACAGCTCTGCTGAGAGAATCTACCTCCCTTCAAAGAAGTTTGAAGACCCCTGAGTTCTGTTAGAGATGAACCGGATCATGCAGAAAATACAAGAGTAACTGACTGGAAATTTTTGATGCGTAGCAAAGAGCGCCAAAAACGGCCCCTCCCCCTCATACACAGCAGTGAGAGAGAAACGAAACTGTCATAATAAAAACCAGCAACCGCCAAGTGGAAAAATAATGCCCAAATATTTATTCACTCAGTACCTCAGAAATGCAAACGATTCTACATTCCAGCAAAAACGTTTAACATGAAAAATACCAATTAAAAGGTTTAATGTACTTTTACAGAGTAATTCCGGTGAAATACCATCCCCAGAATACTGAAGTGTAGAGTATACATACATGTCATTATAACGGTATGGCAGGATTTTCTCATCAATTCCATTCAGAAAATAAAAACTGCTACATACCTCAATGCAGATTCAACTGCCCGCTGTCCCCTGATCTGAAGCTTTTACCTCCCTCAGATGGCCGAGAAACAGCAATATGATCTTAACTACTCCGGCTAAAATCATAATAAAAAACTCTGGTAGATTCTTCTTCAAACTCTGCCAGAGAGGTAATAACACGCTCCGGTGCTATTGTAAAATAACAAACTTTTGATTGAAGTTATAAAAACTAAGTATAATCACCATAGTCCTCTCACACCTCCTATCTAGTCTTTGGGTGCAAGAGAATGACTGGAGGTGACGTAGAGGGGAGGAGCTATATAGCAACTCTGCTGGGTGAATCCTCTTGCACTTCCTGTAGGGGAGCAGATAATATCCCAGAAGTAATGATGACCCGTGGACTGATCACACATAACAGAAGAAAAAGATATTGTATTATTATATATTATTATAATACTCCACCAATTTAATTAAAATAATCAGTATTTCAAGTAATTGAGGGCACCTACAAAACTTCTTCATGCAACCTAAAGTTACAAGTGTCTAAAAAATAGACTTTTGTGCGGCGGAAAAATTTGTTTTGGTTCGTTTCGGACTGATTTGGATTTTTTCTAATTTAGTTTATGGATTGATTTGAATTCGGATACATTTGAATGTATTCCTTTCGGATTCATGGGATTCGAATAAATTCGGATATATTCGGTTCGGATTCGTAAATTCGGAAGTTCGGTATGTGTTAGGTGGGATGTGCTGTGTATTAGACTAGTATTATGTACTGTATATTAGGTGTAACCCATCTGAATCAACATAAGTACCAACCTCACAGGTACCAGCTACACAATATGCACAGAGCTAGCAGAGATATATAACCTAATATACAGTACATAATACTAGTGTAATACACAGCACATCCCACCTAAGTACCAACCTCACAGGTACCAGCTACACAATATGCACAGAGCTAGCAGAGATATATAACCTAATATACAGTACATAATACACTGTACTAGTGTAATACACAGCACATCCCACCTAAGTACCAACCTCACAGGTACCAGCTACATAATGTGCCCTGCACAGAGCTAGCACAGTGATATAACCTAATATACTGGTACAATACTAGTGTAATTGTGATTAGTCCATGGCCATTCAAATGTAACGAAAAAATCCGAACTAATTTGGATTTATTTGTTACAAATGCATTCGGATTAGTTAAGTTTCGTTGCTAGGGTAATTTCGAAATTCGAATCGATCTGAATGTTTCGAATTTGACAAATTAGTCCGAATTTCGATTAGAAACGAAACGCTCGTCTACGAAAAAACAAGTTTTAACATTAAAAAGTTTTGCAAGCAAAAAGTATAACTGGATCACTGCACAACTGTTAAGATCTTTTCCCTGCCTAAACGCTCTTAGCAAACATAAAAAGCCATCAATAAATCTTCCTATATAGATCTTCCATAAAATGACACCTATTTTTACACTAATTCCCTTCTAAAATGTATAGTATATGTCCAAATGTGAATTTGCTTGGAGAAACAAAGATCTATGAGCTATCTGGAGAGCGGAGCAGATCTGTTCTGGATTAATGTCCCTGCTAAGCCCAAGGTGGGTCTCCTGCACCTAGCACTTCTGAAAACATTAAATGGTAGTGGTATTTTTCCCCTCTAACTAAATCTGATGGGGAGATAGGGACACCATATCCCAGCTTGCTCTACGTAAAAAAGTGCCCTGTGCTGCAGGTAGCAACCATTCCACATCATGGTTATCTGTATCCTGAAGGAACAAGTGCCCTATCATTCTAAACAGAGGCTTCCATTCTTTCTTGCGACAAGTGACTTCTATGTGGTAAAGACAAAGTGATAATGTTTTTTACAGCAATCATCTGCATCCTTATAGAGAATTTAAGAGCCCCCCTCCCTAATGGGCAAAGCAGAAAGAAGTGTCTCTGCCATTGGGCCCTTCTTCATTGCATGCAATGTCATTATGCACAATAGTGTTACCACAACCAAATGGTACCCTGTAATGTCCATTTGGTCCAGTTGGGAGATTGCCTCTACATTACATTTTTAGAACTAAAATGATGTTGCCTTTATCACTTTTGTTATAATTTTATTATCAAAATGTGCTTTTATGTTAATTGAATTCTTTTCTTCTGTTTCCACTGTTTCCATGAAGAACAAATTATTACTGTAGCCCCGCGCCAACGGTACCTTCTGCTCTGAATTTACAAAGCAGTGCATCTGTAATACTTTAGCAGAGCAAGAGGATAGGTAACGGAGAGAGAAATGGGAGTTTAAAGGGACAGTTCACCCCAAAAAATTCTCCCCTTTAAATTATTCCCAATGATCCACTTTACCTGCTAGAGTGTATTTAATTGAAATAGCTGATTTAGCCTTTGGTATCACAACCTATACTGAAAGTTTCTATACTGTAGTAAACACTATTTACAAGCCTAAGTAAACACAGCTAGCAGAATAAGTTACACTCTTAGTGGGGTGCAGGATAGTTAAGTAATAAAAGGATAATTGGCCATTGTTCTCTCTAAGTATTGAGCTTTGGATTTCCAGACAAACATAATATAAGGAAACAAGTGTGTGTACACAAAGTGATAACATAATGAGATATGATATTACCTTTAAGTTCAACCCATTGTAACAGGCTGTGGTTTCAAAAGCACCAAACCAGCAACTTCATATACACAAATAAACCTGAAAATGCAATTTATCAAATATTTTATACTCTACAGCTGGAATAACAAGTCATTGAAAATACATTATTGGAAAAACAATTTTACAGTGTACTGTCTCTTTAAGAAGACATGGAAGTCAAAATGAAAAGTTCATGGTTCAGATAGAGACTTTTTAATTTACTTCTACTATTAAATTTACTTAATTCTCTTAGTAGTATTTGTTGAAAACCAAACCTAGGATTGGGAGCAGAAATGTACCACTGAGAGCTATCTGGTGAGTGGTGGCTACGCATATATGCCTTTTGTCATTGTCTCACCATGTCTTTAGCTAGGTCCCAATAGTAGGTTGCTAACATAGATCTTACTCTGTGTGTTTAACCCAGTAAAGGTACAAAGAAAACTGAAGATGAAGCCCCCACCCTTGATATTTAGCATTGTGGTCAACTACACTTCCAAATGTTATGACCTAGAACTACATCTGATTAGAACTATGGGTGTCTGTCTGAACAGACAATGAGCATAGTAAAATGCAATAGTATCTATATATTATTTACCATTACTTCTGAACATCATATAAATGTTATTCAATGAACCATTCTCCACATATTATTAGTGGCAGGTATCATTCAGCATATAGTAAATGCTAAAAGATTGTACAAAAAAAAAAAGTTACAAGTCACAAATTATAACCTGTCCTAGATAAACCTTCTAATTATACAGTGAAATCCTTATTAAACCACAAACTTTGAAAAATGATTAAGTGGTTTCACGTGAATTTCAAAATGTATTAGGAGCTACACCAGCCAATATAACATGGAGAAAGACCACTTTATTTTATGGTGTTCCAAAGCCATAAAGCAATATTGTTTTACAATGCCAGTAATCACACATTCTGTTCCTTTTAATTTATCCAACAATTGGAACCAGATAGCCTAAAAACTTACCCAAAATGCATCTTTAAATTGTAGCTGTGCCATCTTCTACAGCAGGAACTAAACTCTATATTCCGATTCCAGTTAGTATGAAGATCAGGTATGTTGCAGGATAAATATCTCTAAGATTTGCTTTGAAGAAACTTGTTAGATAATGAAATGTTATATAAAATACTTTACTGCTAGTTTAATTAAGATATTAAGGTCTTAAACACTGTGTCTGAACTCCGATCACAGCATGAGGTGTGTAGTGCAGAGCATAAAGAAGTGAGCACACAGATAGTTTCAAGTCTTTAGGTAGATTTCCTGGTCTTGTTAGAAACTTCCACTATCTGAAAACTGACATAAGCACAGGAAGTAACTGATCTGAACTAAGTGTGCAGATGAGGTGGTTCTTTAAAGTTTCTCGGAAATTGTGCAAAACTGTAACCATCAAAGTGCCGGAAACAAATGGATTTAATAGTAAGTCAAATAGTTGTATGGACAAAAGCTTTATTTCAATCTGAAAGCATTTTCTAATCTTCTATCTTTTCATGCAGGCAAACTATTTAGTGTTAAAGGCTTTGCACATGTTTCCATTCATATATGGTATTTGCAACTTTGTCTCTTCTGACTAGTGACTTTTTCCATTGACTAGTAAAGTATAATGATATTTTCCCACAGACACACACATACACATATATATATGTATATATGCATAGGGGCAAGAGGTGCGGGCCCTTCCCTAATTTTTGCCTTGGGGCCCTGGCTGATCTCAGTCTGTTCCTATATATATATACTGTAAATATATTCTTAGAAGCCCAGATTACACACCCACAAACACATACATTCACATATATATATATATATATACACATAATCACACAGAGAAGGAGCGCACTATTACGCAACAGTCACAGATAATCCTTAGAAGGAAAGAAAAGTGTAGAACTCTCGGCAAGTAAAAACAATATATCCAAATTTTATTGTTTAAAACGGATGCCAAAACCAGCATCCAGCATCCAGAAAGAAGAGCCAGCAAGAACAACATTCAGGTGTAGAGCTGATCCCCACGCAGATGCGTTTCGTGCCCATGCGCACTTGTTCACTGCTTACCTGGGGATCAGCTCAGCACCTTTTTAAAGCCATGTGATTAAAACATACAAAACACCTGAATGTAAACAGAATATGTTAGAGAAACACTCCCACTTATGGGTGGGGATGAAAAAAAGGGGCAAAAGGGAAATCAAGAGAATAACGAACACAATTAGCAAAATATAGTAAGCACATTAATAATAAAGATAGGTCTTTCCCAAAAAAAAAAAAAAAAATAACATATATAGAAAAATTGCTTATTTGCAGTCAAGATAAATTTGCATTTTTTTAAATGTTATCTAATATATGGAGGACTGTGCATATTAAAGAATGTGAGAGATTCTAACATGAGATATGTGTACTAAAAATACGGGCCATATTATGAATACTAACAATGCATGCCCAAAGTCTATCAATGGTAAATAACTCCCATAAACGTCTATAGAGACTAGACAATATAAGGTGTGTCAGCTTTTTTGCTAGAATTTAGAAGCATAACATTATGATATAATTATAGGAGGTCAAGGAACACAATGGCGTAATTGCATGTAAACAATTAATATTCACATAACCTAACTTTTAGCTAAATACATCAAGATCTCTCCTAATGTTAAGGCCTTCTGGTTCACTTGTTCTCAATGTAAACATCCAGAAAATTTCTTTTTTATTTAGCACCTTTTCCCTATTGCCTCCTCTCTTCCATTTAGTAATGTGATCTATACCTTGTATTTTTAGCGCTGATACCTCAGAATTATGAAACAACTTAAAGTGTCTTGATACAGGGATATCGCTGTCGTCATCCTCGATAGATCTCAAATGTTGAAGGAACCTATCTTTTAGGGACCTCTTGGTTTTCCCTGTATATTGTTTTTTTACAAATATCACAAGTGAGTAAGTAGACAATGTGAGTGGTTGCACAGGTAATATGGTATTTGATCTTGTACTCCTTATTAGTTGTACTAGATCTAAATGTACTCCCTTCTGTTACAAAGTTACAAGTTTTGCAGATGGGACGTCTACATCTGTAAAACCCCTCCCTTCTAGATAACCAACACGTGTTCTTGGTTGGTTTAAGATCTGAAGGAGACAGATGATTAGCCAAAGTTTTTGCTCTTCTTGGTATGAAATCACACCCAGAGGACAAAATATGTTTAATGACAGGATCAGAGTACAAAATCGGCAAGCAATCTCTTATTATTGAACATACTTTGTTGTATTCAACGCTGAATGTGGTGATAAATTTTAAATTCATTTGTGTTTCTATTTGTTTCTTTTTTTTTTTGTTTTTTTGTGATTTTTTGACAAAATAGTAATTTAAGAATACATGTACTGAGAACGTTAAGGGTTACTGCCAAATAACACCCCAATATGTCTTCAGCAGCATCTCCTGAGTACAGTGATACCACCCATGTATAGGTGTGTTGGGTTCTCAGGGGGCTAAAATGCCTTATTTTTAGGGGGCACATTCCAGTTTTTAAACTTGGAATTTTCACATCGGTCATCATGCACCCATGTCCTATTTGGGACATTTCTGAAGCCGGCCAATGCAATTTACCGCCATCAAACCATATATTTTTGAAAAGTAGACACCCTAGGGTATTTGAAATGCAGGTATTTTAACACTTTCCATGCACTAATTCAAACACCAGTCTTTGTCAATCAATTGGGCAGTCATTTTTTTGTGTTATTTTTCACACACACATTGTACTAGACATGGATTCTCAGCTCCTGTTATGTGTTACTGCCAAAGAAGACCCCAATATGTGTTCACCAACATCTCCTGAGTACAGTGATACCACCTATGCATAGGTTTATTGGCTTGTTTGGGGGGTGCAATTCCAAATGTCTGACATGCGTTTGTGATTTTTTTTCACATTTAACATTTTCTTTGCCTATCAATATCGAGGCATCACTGCAATACCTTTAAAGCGGCTGGAAGCTATCACAATGGCTTCCACCGCTTTAAACCCATAGGATGTGCCAGGAACGTCCTTGGTCGTTAAGGGTATTTTTTTGTAGGACGTTCCTGGCACGTCCTCGGTCGTTAAGGGGTTAAAGGGACATGAAACCGGTTTTTTTTTCTTTCAGGATTCAAATAGAAGATATATTTTTTAACAACTTTCTAATTGATTTCTGTTATCTAATTTGTTTTGTTCTCTTAATATCCTTTGTTGAAAAAGATACCTAGGTAGGCTCAGGAGCTGCTGATTGGTGGTTGCACATATATGCCTCATGTTATTGGTTCACCTATGTATATCAATGTTTCTTCTACAAAGGATAACAAAAGAATAAAGAAAATTAGATAATAGAAATAAATTGAAAAGCTATTCTATCTGAATCATAAAAACAAACAATGGGTTTCATGTCACTTTAATTAAAATATATCCAATAAGACAAGACCAAAGGGATTTATAAGGAACACATTGAACAGGAGAAAATATCCTTGAAAAAGCCAAGCATACTTGGGAAAAATGTACGTCAGATTTTAACGAAGGTGGAGTGACGTCACATAAAGAGACTACTTTCTGTGGGACACTACAGACACGGACAGGACTCTTAGTGATACAACAAGAGTTTGGTTAAAAGCCTATGATATCCAACTGTAACACAGTGAATCGTGCTTATGTGACCAGTCACATGTCTAGTGGTTTTTATTTATATATTAATACATTTTTTTAATGGAATTGATAAAAACTCCAAGGTCATGAGAATCATCTTTAAAACACGGCAATTCTACCAGGAGATGGGTTTACAACTCCAAAGAGTGTGAGTAGCATCCATATTAACATATCATATTAGTTATTTTGAAATATAATTCTACTATGAGTGTTTTTATTTCATTCTTTTCTATGTACAGTGATACAATTGAAGAAAAAACAAATACAATATATTTAGTTATACATATCTTTTTGTGCACATTGTATATCACTATACTTTTTTGTTGTATTTCATTTTTAGGCCCCGATATTCAAAACTTCGACGGACCATCGGAAAAATGCTTCAATTGCTTTGTCGGTCCGTCGGAATGTAAAAAAAAAAGGTGTGTCCAAGCAATGCTGACGAGTGGTAATGTTGCTCCCATAGAAGTGAATGGGAGCATAACGTCACCACCCAAATCGAGAACATCACTGCACGTCTGAATTTTACTGCGGAGGGGGCCCTATATGAAGTGTGACTACATGGCGCAAACTGCGCTAACGGAAACTAAAAGGCACACTTCAAATATTAACGTGGGGACCTAAATTTATTTACACCTTCAATAACTAGATCTGTAATGCTTGTGGGATATTTCCCTATTAGATCAAACTTGGCCAGTAGTCTTCTTAACCCGGCATCAAGTGGAACGATAAGGAAATATCCCAGAACAAGAGAATAAAGTAAATGAGGTAACAGTACTCACAGTAGAGGGGCAATCCTTCTCGGCACAACAGGGAATAACTGGAGAGTAGTCAGGCAAGCGGAGTTTGGCAACAATGAGACAATCCACAGTAACAGCAGTTAAGGGGTTAATCAGAAGAGTGGTCAGAGGCAAGCAGAGTTCAGCAACAGTAAGGCAATCCGGCAGTTCAGGGGTTAATCAGAAGAGTGGTCAGAGGCAAGCAGAGTTCAGCAACAGTAAGGCAATCCGGCCGTTCAGGGGTTAATCAGAAGAGTGGTCAGAGGCAAGCAGAGTTCAGCAGCAGTAAGGCAGTCCGGCCGTTCAGGGGTTAATCAGAAGAGTGGTCAGAGGCAAGCAGAGTTCAGCAGCAGTAAGGCAGTCCGGCAGTTCAGGGGTTAAACAACAGAGAGTGGTCAGACAGGCAGAGTTTAGTAATAATTAGGCAATCCAGCAATTCAGGGGTTAAACAGACAGAGTGGTCAGACAGGCAGAGTTCAATAACGATAAAGCAATCCAGCAATTCAATAACAATAAGCACCCAGGAGCACACACAGTAACATCTATACTTGGGCAAGGTATTGGGAGTGAGGTGAGACTTACATAGGTGCAGATTCACGCCAGCAGACCGGTGAGCGGCATCAGAGGAAGGAGACGGTGTGCAGCGATGACATCATCGCCACAACTGCCGCAACCATGGCAATGGCCATGGGAAGGAAATGCCGAGCTGCCGCTGAGACGGAGCAGCGACAGCTCAGGTGATGTTACCTCAGCAGCTGATAGCTGGCGAGACAAACAAGGCCGCTACCCTCCTCCTAACCTGCACTTCGCTGCTATGAACATATTGATCTTGCGTCGATGTGTCCAAAGCAAAGTGCAGGCTACTCACATTAGCACGCCTCTCTAACAACCCTTGACCGTCTACACCTATGTCACGCCTAACCTACACACCTTCGGAACGCCCAGCTAAGTCTAATACCACCTACACTTAAGTCATGTATAAACAACACTCCCCTAGAACACACATCTACCTGTTGAAAAATAACTAACTAATAGTTAAGACTTGCGGTGGGTATGTGGTGGCATAGGGCGTTAAAAGTTAAGATTTGCGGTGGGTATGTGGCAACATAGGGGTTAATAGTTAAGACTTGCGGTGGGTATGTGGCGGCATAGGTGGTTAATAGTTAGTAGTGGCGGGTATGTGGCGGTTTAGAGGTTAATAATTAGTGACTTATGGTGGGTTAAATCTTTATTAGTTTAGTGTTAGTTTGCGATTGTGGGCTATTTCGATTTAGAGCTAGTGGTTAGGCAGACAGCAGGTATTCAAAGGGATCTTTTACTATACATCGCCAATATGGTCGGTGATGCTGGGTGTTGCCTAAGCCAGCATCCCCGACCAATGGCATGTACAGGTATACCCCGCTCATACAGCGGGTTAGGGACCGGAGCCACGCTGTAAAGTGAAAACTGCCTTAAAGTGAAACAAGGCAGTTTTAGCTTTCTTTTCACTTGCCAGTGTGTTTTAAAAACTTGAAAACATGTTTGAACTAACTTATATTAGGGGTGCAATAGTGCTACGTTTAGTTTAACACTAGCACAGCACAGTATTCAATTAGTATTCAATAAATACTGTACCTGTGAAATAGTGACAATTACTGTAGTAAAATTTGCCAGACTATAACACTGAGACACAGATTGCATTGTAATGCTGTAAACAGAGTGAACTTACCATAACAAAATGGTGCCAGACACTTTCTTGCAATATCACAATGATTACAACACTGTTTCAAAATCCTTGGAGGTTGAACTTCAGCTCCACAGAGCGCTGTAAAGTGAAGCGCTGTAAAGTGAGGTATACCTGTATAGTAAACGCCTCTCGGCAATGCAGCTATGTTGGGAGCTTTGAATATTCCGACAAGCTTGCTCGAGATATCGGCAGATCCATTTGAATATATCTGCCGCTCCAGACATCGTCGCCACTAATAAAATTTATTAACCCCTATTCTCTATGCTCCCCGACATTGTTGCCACTATACTAAAGTTATTAACCCCTATTCCCCCGCACCCTAAAATTGCCCACACTATAATAAAGATATTAACCCCTATTCCGTCGCTCCCCGACATCGCCTCCACTAAATAAAGTTATTAACCCCTAAACCTCTGGCCTCCCACATCACTACCACTAAATAAATAAATAAATAGGATTTAAGCAGCTCTTATTCCTATTGGCTGATTCGAATCAGCCAATTGGAATGAGAGCTGCTTAAATCCTATTGGTTGATTTGAACAGCCAATAGGATTTTAGCAGCTCTAATTCCTTCTGGCTGATTTAAATTTTTCAGCCAATAGTAATGCAATGGTACCCCCAGTATAAAAGGGGTAGCTTGCATTTGAATCCTTAGTGTGCGGTGGACGAACGCATGAAGAGGACCTCCACGTCGGATCGATGGACCTCCTCCTCCGCGCATCGACAGCTCCGCCTCCGCAGGGATGAAGAAGATGCCGGTCCCTCGATAGATGAAGATGGAGGCACCTGGATAAAGATGGAGCCGCTGGGATGAAGATCGTTCAAGCCGGACTTCAGCAACTGTGAGTACCTAAAGAAGGGTTAGAGTTCGGTTTTTTTAAGGTTTTCTTGGGTGGGTTTTTTTTTTTTAGATTAGGGTTTGGGCTTGTCTTAAAAGAGCTGAATGCCCATTTAAAGTGAATGTAAAGTCATTCTGGCTGCTAAACACAGCATTACAATTTATTTGAAAATAGGTATACTTTAATTGATGATTTACCAAGTATTTTGTGTTTAGATAGCTGTGATCGTACTTTTAATTCTCTGCCCGCCATCTTTGATGATTGATTGACATAGTAGGCTCTATCTTGTCAACCAATCAGTGAATCCCCCCCGGGGGAACCAAACCCCCTTTCTCTACGTCATGCGTCTGTAATGCGCTTGCATTAGAGCGCTGTTCTATCACTGATCTCGGACGCGCGTTCACATTTCGCGCATGCGCTCTTCAACAATTTTGGGTCTTAGTAATTTATTCCTCAACTTTTGGATCGCAAGGTAAGTAGCGATCGTACAGGGGCTGACTCGATTTGAAAAACAAATCTAATGCGTTCGTAAGGCAAAAAGAGTAAACATTATTGGGAATTATATAAAATAACGATTATGTTATGTTAGTTTCAAAACTACGGAGGGATCGCTGCTGTACTGTCTTCAACGATAGTATTCAATGAATGTATTCATTAATTGAATACTATGTTACTATACAATTACATCAGCATGTAACGCATGCGCAGGTGTGCCGATAGCCGGGAGCGCGCATTGCCTCTACGTAAACAGCGGGTGGGATGTAACATGGAACAAAATCAGGAAGTTGCGGATGGGAGGAGCTGGTCCATTAAACGGACCAAATTGGTAATAAAAGTATAATATTTATTTTACATTTTTTTTTTTTTAAAAAAGTGGCAGTTTGAATTATGTACCGAAAAGCAAATAAGATAAACGTTCAAAGTAGAGAAAATGTACATTCACTTTAAGGGCAAGAAAAAGAGCTGAATGCAATTTTAAGGGCAATGGGTAGATTAGGTTTTTTTAGTTAGGTTTTTTTATTTTGTGGGTTTGGGGGGTGGGGGTTTGTATACTGTTAGGGGGTCTTTGTTTTTATTTTTTAGAAATAGAGCTGATTTCTTTAGGGCAATGCCCTACAAAAGGCCCTTTTAAGGGCTATTGGTAGTTTATTATAGATTAGGGTTCTTTTATTTTGGGGTGTTTTTTTTTTTTAAAAAAAAATATATTAGAATAGGAATAATTTTTATTATTTTGTATAATTCGTTTGTTATTTTGTGTAATGTTTTTTTTTCTTTTTGGGGTAGTTTTTATTTTTTATAATAGCCATTTTTTTTCTTTTAATGGGCAGCAAAAGAGCTGAATGCCCTTTTAAGGACAATGCCCATATAAATGCCACTTTCAGGGCAATGGGTAGATTAGGTTTAACTTTATTTTTATTTTGTGGGTTTAGGGGGTGGGGGTTTGTATACTGTTAGGGGGTGTTTGTTTTTCTGTTTTAGAAAAATAGCTGATTTCCTTAGGGCAATGCCCTACAAAAGGCCATTTTAAGGGCTATTGGTAGGTTATTATAGATTAGGGTTCTTTTATTTTGGGGTGTTTTTTTTTTTTTTTTTTTTTTTTAAACGGGGTATTAGAATAGGAATAATTTTTATTATTTTGTATAATTCGTTTTTTATTTTTTTTATTTTTTAGAATAGCCAGTTTTTTTATTTTTAATGGGCAGCAAAAGAGCTTTTAAGGGCCCTTGGTAGTTAATTATAGATTAGGTTTTTTTATTTTGGGGTGTTTTTTTTTTTAAACAGGGTATTAGAATAGGAATCATTTTTATTGTTTTGGATAATTTTGTTTGTTATTTTTTGTAACGGTAGTTTTTTTTATTTTTTGTAATTTTAGTGTTTTTTTATTTTTGTAATGTTAGGTTTTAGTGTAAGGCAGCTTAGGTTTTACTTTTATTTCACAGGTAAGTTTGTATTTATTTTAACTAGGTAGTTAGTAAATAGTTAATAACTATTTACTAACTAGTCTACCTAGTTAAAATAAATACAAACTTAAGTTAGCTACAATATAACTATTAGTTATATTGTAGCTATCTTAGGTTTCATTTTTATTTCACAGGTAAGTTTGTATTTAGTTTTAAATAGGTATTATTTATTTAATGATTGTAACTTTAATTTAGGTCTATTTTAATTTTGTTAAAGTTAGGGGGTGTTAGGTTTACGGTTAGGTTTAGGGGTTAATATAGTTTAATTTAAGTTGTTGTGATGTGGGGGCTGGCGGTTTAGGGGTTAATAGGTTTATTTAGTGGCAGTGATGTGGGAGGCCAGAGGTTTAGGGGTTAATAACTATTTAGTGGCGGCGAAGTTGCGTAGCGGCGGAATAGGGGTTAATAAATTTATTTTGGTGGCAGCGATATCGGGAGCAGCAGATTAGGGGTTAATAACATTATGTAGGTGTCAGCGATGTCGGGGGCAGCAGATTAGGGGTGTTTAGACTTGGGGTTTATGTTAGGGTGTTAGGTTTAAACTTAACTGTTTTCCCCATAGACATCAATGGGGTTGCGTTACGGAGCTTTTCATTCCGCAATCGCAGGTGTTAGGTTCTTTCTAACACTCTCTCCCTATTGATGTCTATGGGGAAAGCGTGCACAAGCACGTGAAAGCAGCGCTTGTATTTTGTGTGGTATGGAGCTTAATGCAACCATATCGCACGCACAAGGCAGCTTTTTAAAAATGGCAGCGCTATGGAGGGTGAAATAACGCAACGTGAATAACGCAACGTGAAATAACGCAACTTTTGTTGCGTTAGTTTCGCACCCGCTATAGCGCAAAACTTGTAATCTAGGTGATGGTAAGTTAAAAAAATAGCAAAAAATAATATTGAGAGAAAATATCAATAACAGGGCTGCCCGGACGGTACATCACAATTATGGTTACTAGTAAAGGCAATTTTTGTGCTGTTCCTCTTTGTAGCAGGGCCTGCTCTATGATAAGACCAGGTGGGACAATGAGACACAGGCAGCACTTGACAGGGGCAGCATATTATTATTATTATCATCAAGTATTTGTAGAGCGCTAACAGATTCCACAGCGCTATAAACATAGGCGGTTAACAAGATAACATTTATAGGGATCAAATTGGTAGACTGCCCTGCCCCTTACATACTAAGGGCTTCAAGGGCATAGCAATAGAGTTAGGAAGGTTAGTGTAGGTTTTATGCATCCATGAACAGAGTCTTTAGGGAGTGCTTGAAGCTTTCAAAACTAGAGGAGGATCTTGTGGAGCGAGGCAGAGAGTTCCACAAAATGGGAGACAGTCTGGAGAAGTCTTGTAAACGGGAATGTGAGGAGGTAACAAGAGTGCAAGAGAGTAGCAGATTGTGAGCAGAGCGAAGGGGACGGGAGGGAGAGTATCTGGAGACAAGGTCTGAGAGTTAGGGGGGAGCAATGACAATTGAGGGTTTTGTGTGTCAGAGTGAGAATTTAATCCTGGAGGCAAGAGGAAGCCAGTGAAGGGATTGGCAGAGAGGTGCAGCAGATGAAGACCAATGTGTAAGGAAGATGAGCCTGGCAGAGGCATTCATTATGGATTGTAAAGGAGCTAGGCGGCAGCTAGGGAGACCAGAGAGGATGGAGTTGTAGTAGTCGAGACGGGAAAGGATGAGGGAGTGGATTAAAATCTTAGTTGTGTCTTGTGTAAGGAAATGTCTGATTTTATAGATGTTTTTGAGGTGGAAGCAGCAGGCTTTAGCCAAGGACTGAATGTGAGGAGTGAAAGAAAGATCTGAGACAAGTGTGACCCCAAGACATATTCTGGACAGAAGTGTTTTTTTAAGAGAAATTAACCTTATATGATGTTCATCTGCATGTTCACTTGTGAATTTTTAATCTGATGGACTTTAATCCCTGAGACAACCAACTCTGGTTTAATTAGACTGTAGTGTGGAGAGCGTTGAGAGGCACCACTTGATTCTAGGACCCAGGTACCATATTGTCTTGAGCTGACCCTGCTTTGTAGTATGTGGCAACTGCACACTGCTTCTCACGCTTCTGCCTTATTGCATTGTAGTGTAGCACATGAGCAAAGTGGCCTCCTTTTTCCTCTTAATACACCGTGAGACCACATGTGTTATGTATAAGAGGAAGCACACAGCATGCAGGGATACAATAGGCCTAGAGAGCAGCCAGAAGGTGATATCTTAATTCTCACATGGGCATATAGTTAGCAATGGGGATTCAGAGCAATAAGGTTTGATGTGAGCAAATGGTTGAAAAAGGAGATGCAGAGCCTGATCTGATACCTAATAGCCAGTTATCTGAGGGCAGCTAAAAAGCCTATTCAGGCTGGAGGGCAATGATTTCTGATAGGTCTGATGTAGATATGCGACTGACAGAGGGCCTGCAAGGCTATGGCATATCTTTTAAGGTATATGTGGGCATGTGGATAAAACTGGGGGATGCAGGGCCTGAACTGAGGTTAAATTCCACCTACTGCTGTATGCAGCTTACCTTAGAAAACAATGGGGCTCTATGTAATGCATTAGTGCAGAACATTAATGGTTTATAATTCCCTATGTAAATTGTGGTTTTACCACCGCACTCTGTGTTGAACACTTCTGGCATCTGGTAACCTTTTTAGTGAAAGAGGAATAATAAGTAAACTAAACATTCTGTTGTAGAGTTTAAGTAGCAGTTCCAGACATATTTTGAGTATATACTATTTTAAAAAACATTCTCTTTTGTAAGATACTGGAACTTAAAAAGTTAATGCGCACTACTGTTACACGTATAAGCAATACAAGAAAGCTTTACGTAAAGGGACAGTCTACTCCAGAATTTTTATTGTTTAAAAATATAGATAATCCCTTTATTACCCATCCCAATTTTGCATAACCAAAACTGTAATATTAATACACATTTTAACTCTATAATTACCTTGTATCTAAGCCTCTGCTGACTCCCACTTTATTTTAGTTCTTTTGACAGACTTGCATTTTACCCAATCAGTGCTGACTCCTGTGTAACCCCAAGAGAGTTGGCACAATGTTATCTATATCACACACATGAACTATCACTGTCTAGCTGTAAAAAAAACTGTCAAAATGCTCTGAGATAAAAGGCAGCCTTCAATGGTTTAGAAATTAGCATATGAGCCTACCTAGGTTTAGCTTTGAACAAAGAATACCAAAAGAACAAAGCAAATTTGATGATAAAAGTAAATTGGAAAGCTTTTAAAATTGCATGCCCTATCTGAATTCTGAAAGTTTAATTTTGACTAGACTGTCCCTTTAAACTTTATTTGCACGTGATGTTATTGAGCATGTAAAAATGGACTGCTTAAGCATTTTAGTAACATCCAGAAAGGGGAAAAAAAAGGGAAGTTTAGCTACATTTCCTGGGGGGATGGCACTGTCCTGTATAACAGATAGCCAAAGTGACAACAGTATGTCTTTCTCTCTGTCATCCCCAACCTCCCTCTGATTTATGTTCAATATTCACCGGTCTGTGAAATTCCTCTGCAAGTGTGTTTCTGAGCAGCTGTTTGCATTACTTTCTTACCACGTTGATTTATCATCTGTGAAGCTAAGAAATTAGTATACTTAGTGAAACTTCTGATGTGTTTTACAGCTTTAATTATTCCAACTTTTCTTTAAGAATACGTTTTTATTTATGAATTCATTAATGTGAGTATTTCAATACTGCTTTTCTTCTAAGGTAGTTTAAACACTGAATTAATTTCATACATCTCCCTCTAGTTATGGGTGCCGCCATTTTGGAACCTAAGTTACACAGCAGGTATCTGAAGAAGAGTTACTGCACATGTGCAAACACATCAGCACTAAAAAGCAGTGAAAGCTAGATTTAAACATTGTGACACCAATGACTAGAGGGAGGCGGAGAGTAACCTCAATATTCTGCTTATAAAATGTATTAATTGTCTAATACAAACTTGAACATGTTTAACAGCCACAATACCAGTTAAGGTTTTAAATAGCCTGATGTTCTAAAGCTCTCTGCTCTGGCGAGATTATCTAAGAGGTCTTGTCACTACGAGGTCCCTCAATCAAAGGCAAATTTTAGTCTGAGAGCTGTTGATCTATCTAGCATTGTATTACAATATAATAATAAAAAGTTACCATGAATTTTGTGTGATCATTAGGCCATAAGGCCCCTTCAGACACATTAATATAGAAATAACAGAACTATACATACATTTTCCCTAGGTGGTAAAAAAAAAACAACAACAAATAATTAACACCTAGATTACAAGTTGTGCGTTCGTGTTTTAATGCTGAAAAAATTATAATTTCAGCGTCTTGTTGGTATAGCTGTAGTGCAATTTTTTTAGCCTGTAACGCAACGTCAGTCCTGCACACGTAAAATGTAAAACATTTTATTGGACTTCCATAGCGCAGCCATTACGAGTTTTGCAGTGAAGCTAAAAAGCTTGCGTTCCAGCCTATACCGACAAGATCCGTTTCGCCATCTGAGAGCAGTAGTTATGAGTTTTACGCAACAAAACTGTTACATAAAACTCATAACTAAACTGTTACAAAGTACACTAAACACCCATAAACTACCTATTAACCCCTAAACTGAGGCCCTCCCGCATCGCAAACACTATATTAAAGTTATTAACCCGTAAACTGCCGCTCCCGACATCGCCGCCACTAATAAAATGTATTAACCCTATTCCTCCGCTCCCCGACATAGTCACCACTATACTAAAGTTATTAACCCCTAAACCGCAGCCCTACCGCATCGCAAACACTATTTAAATATTATTAACCCCTAATCTGCCATCCGCCCACATCGCCCTCAGTATACTAAAGTTATTAAGCCCTACACCGCTGCCACTATAATAAACCTATTAACCCCTAAACCGCAAGCCCCCACAACGAAATATACTAAATTAAACTATTAACCCCTAAACCGAAAGCCCCCACATCGCAATAAACTAATTTAAACTAGAAACCCCTAAACCTAACGCCCCCCTAACTTTATATTAAAATTACAATTTCCCTATCTTAAATTAATTTAAAACTTACCTGTCAAATTAAAAAAACTAAGTTTAAACTAAAAATTAAAGTAATATAATTATTAAACTAAAATTAAACTAACTACCAATTAAAAAAAAACAAAATACACATTAAAAAAAAAAACGACTAAATTACAAAAAAATAACAAACTTACGGCTAGATTTAGAGTTTTGCCGGTAACGACCCACGTAGCTAATGCTGGGTTTTTTTCCCCGCACCTTTTAAATACCGCTGGTATTTAGAGTTCACAGAATGGGTGCGTTAGGCTCCAAAAAAGGAGCGTAGAGCATAATTTACCGCCACTGCAACTCTCAATACCAGCGGTGCTTACGGACGCGGCCAGCTTCAAAAACGTGCTCGTGCACGATTCCCCCATAGGAAACAATGGGGCAGTTTGAGCTGAAAAAAAACCTAACACCTGCAAAAAAGCAGCCCCATTGTTTTCTATGGGGAAACACTTCCTAAGTCTGCACCTAACACCCTAACATGAACCCCGAGTCTAAACACCCCTAACCTTACACTTATTAAACCCTAATCTGTCGCCCCCGCTATCGCTGACACCTGCATATTTTTTTTAACCCCTAATCTGCCGCTCCATACACCGCCGCAACCTACATTATACCTATGTACCCCTAATCTGCTGCCCCTAACACCGCCGACCCCTATATTATATTTATTAACCCCTAATCTGCCCCCCACAACGTCGCCGCCAGATACCTACAATAATTAACCCCTAATGTGCCGACCGGACCTCACCGCTACTATAATAAATGTATTAACCCCTAATCCGCCTCCCTCCCGCCTCAAAAAACCTATAATAAATAGTATTAACCCCTAATCTGCCCTCCCTAACATCGCCGACACCTAACTTCAATTATTAACCCCTAATCTGCCGACCGGACCTCGCCGCTACTCTAATAAATGTATTAACCCCTAAAGCTAAGTCTAACCCTAACCCTAACACCCCCCTAAATTAAATATAATTTAAATCTAACGAAATAAATTAACTCTTATTAAATAAATTATTCCTATTTAAAGCTAAATACTTACCTGTAAAATAAACCCTAATATAGCTACAATATAAATAATAATTATATTGTAGCTATTTTAGGATTAATATTTATTTTACAGGCAACTTTGTATTTATTTTAACCAGGTACAATAGCTATTAAATAGTTCATAACTATTTAATAGCTACCTAGTTAAAATAATTACAAAATTACTTGTAAAATAAATCCTAACCTAAGTTACAATTAAACCTAACACTACACTGTCAATAAATAAATTACATACAAATTCCTACAAATAAATACAATTAAATAAACTAACTAAAGTACAAAAAATAAAAAAAGAACTGTTACAAAAAATAAAAAAATAATTTACAAACATTATAAAAATATTACAACAATTTTAAGCTAATTACACCTACTCTAAGCCCCCTAATAAAATAACAAAGCCCCCCAAAATAAAAAATGCCCTACCCTATTCTAAAATTAAAATTGAAAAGCTCTTTTACCTTACCAGCCCTTAAAAGGGCCTTTTGCGGGGCATGCCCCAAAGAATTCTGCTCTTTTGCCTGTAAAAAAAAACATACAATACCCCCCCCAACATTACAACCCACCACCCACATACCCCTAATCTAACCCAAACCCCCCTTAAATAAACCTAACACTAAGCCCCTGAAGATCTCCCTACCTTGTCTTCACCACGCCGGGTATCACCGATCCGTCCAGGCTCCGAAGTCTTCATCCAAGCCCAAGCGGGGGCTGAAGATGTCCATGATCCGGCTGAAGTCTTGGCCCAAGCGAGGGCTGAAGATGTCCATGATCCGGCTGAAGTCTTCGCCCAAGCGGGGGCTGAAGAGGTCCATGATCCGGCTGAAGTCTTCTATCAAGCGGCATCTTCAATCTTCTTTCTTCCGGATCCATCTTCATCCCGCCGACGTGGAACATCCATCCTGGCCGACGACTTCCAGACGAATGACGGTTCCTTTAACGGACGTCATCCAAGATGGCGTCCCTCAAATTCCGATTGGCTGATAGGATTCTATCAGCCAATCGGAATTAAGGTAGGAAAATTCTGATTGGCTGATGGAATCAGCCAATCAGATTCAAGTTCAAACCGATTGGCTGATCCAATCAGCCAATCGGATTGAACTTGAATCTGATTGGCTGATTCCATCAGCCAATCAGAATTTTCCTACCTTAATTCCGATTGGCTGATAGAATCCTATCAGCCAATCGGAATTCGAGGGACGCCATCTTGGATGACGTCATTTAAAGGAACCGTCATTCAGCGAGTAGGCGTCGGTAGAAGAGGATGGATCCGCGTCGGCTGGAAGAAGATGGCTCCGGAAGAAAGAAGATTGAAGATGCCGCTTGATAGAAGATTTCAGCCCGATGATGGACCTCTTCAGCCGGATGATGGATGTCTTCAGACCCCGCTTGGATCAAGACTTCAGCCCGATGATGGACTTCTTCAGCCGGATGATGGATGTCTTCAGCCCCCGCTTGGGCTTGGATGAAGATTTCGGAGCCTCCTCTGGACCAATCGGTGATACCCGGCGTGGTGAAGATAAGGTAGGGAGATCTTCAGGGGCTTACCCCGCAAAAGGCCCTTTTAAGGGCTGGTAAGAGCTGCTAAGGTAAGAGCTTTTCTATTTGTATTTTAGAATAGGGTAGGGCATTTTTTTTATTTTGGGGGGCTTTGTTATTTTATTAGGGGGCTTAGAGTAGGTGTAATTAGCTTAAAATTGTTGTAATATTTTTCTAATGTTTGTAAATTATTTTATTATTTTTTGTAACTTAGTTCTTTTTTATTTTTTGTACTTTAGTTAGTTTATTTATTTGTAGGTATTTTATGTAATTAAAAAAAAGCCTAGCCTACAATAAACTACAAATAGCCCATAAAAGGGCCTTTTGTAGGGCATTGCCCTAAGTTAAACAGTTCTTTTACCTGTAAAAAAAATACAAAGACCCCCCGAAATAGTAAAACCCACCAACCAACTAACCCCCCAAAATAAAAAACCTAACTCTAACAAAAACCTAAGCTACCCATTGCCCTGAAAAGGGCATTTAGCTCTTTTACGAAAAGCCCAAACCTAAACTAAAAAAAAAAAACACCCAAAAAAGTTTAAAAAATCCTAACACTAACCCCCGAAGATCCACTCATAGTTGCTGAAGTCCTGCTTGAAGGATCTTCATCCCGGCGGCTCCATCTTCATCCCGGCAGCTCCATCTTCATCCAGGCGGCTCCATCTTCATCCAGGTGGCATCTTCTATCGTCAGCCCGGCAGCGTCTTCTATCTTCATCCTGGCGGCACGGAGCGGTTCCATCCTGAAGACATCCGGCGCAGAGCATCCTCTTCATACGGTCGCCGTCGTATACTGAATCTTCAAATCAAGGAACGCGATTTAAAATGGTGTCCCTTGCATTCCTATTGGCTGATTTGAGTTTGGAAATTCAAATCAGCCAATAGAATGAGAGCTACTGAAATCCTATTGGATGTTTAAATCAGTCAATAGGATGAGAGCTACTGAAATTCTATTGGCTGATTTTAACAGCCAATAGAATTTCAGAAGCTCTCATCCTATTGGCTGATTTGATTTGCAAAATCAAATCAGCCAATAGGAATGAAAGGGACGCCATTTTGAATCATGTACCTTGCATTGAAGATTCAGTATACGGCGGTGACCGTATGAAGAGGATGCTCCGCGTCGGATGTCTTCAGGATGGACCCACTCCGCGCTGCCGGGATGAAGATAGAAGACGCCGCCGGGATGTAGATAGAGGATGCTGCCTGGATGAAGATGGAGCCGCATCAAGTGGGACTTCAGCAACTGTGAGTGGATCTTCGGGGGTCAGTGTTAGGATTTTTTAAACTTTTTTGGGTTTTTTTTTTTTGTCAGAAGCTTTCCTTCTGTTGTCAGTTTGGTGAATGGGATAGTATAACCTAGTCCCTGGGTTAACTGTTGATCGATCAATAGACCGCCTGTTAGTTCGGCATTAATGGGGATAGGAGTCATCGGGGATAGATATTGCCATAGATTTATCACGGATGTTATCCCAGACTTTGAAAAAGGTGGGTATATAGGGGTGAGAGTTTTGCCATATTTGGCCTATTTGAGTGTTTTATCCAACACAGGGGGCCATTTGTTGGGGATTCTAAGAGGTGTGAGTTAATTGTGGTCAAGGCTTTGAGGCTAGGGTTGCTGTGCCAGTCCAGTCTTTGAAGGACTATTGCTTTGTAATATTTAGTGATGTGTGGTAGTCCTAGTCCGCTTGAGCCCAAAGGGCGATAAAGCGTATTTCTATTAATGCAGGGTTTTATGCTGCCCCATAAAAAGGAGATTATTAAGGTTTGTAGTTGGTTCAGATATGATGTCGGGAGGTGTATTGGTGATGCCTGCATTAAACTGCCAATAGCCCTTTAAAGGGTCTTTTGCGGGGCATTGCCCCAAAGAAATCAGCTCTTTTACCTGTAAAAAAAAAAATGCAAACAAACCCCCAACAGTAAAACCCACCACCCACACAACCAACCCCCCCCCCAAAAAAAAACTACCTAAAAAACCTAAGCTCCCCATTGCCCTGAAAAGGGCATTTGGATTGGCATTGCCCTTAAAAGGGCATTTAGCTCTTTTTCATTGCCCAAAGTCCCTAAGCTAAAAATAAAACCAACCCAATAAACACTTAAAAAAACCTAACACTAAACTGAAGAATCTAATGAGCCTACTCAACTAATCACTCCAAATAAATAATTACTGGTACAAATAAAAGCACTTTTTCAAGAAGAGCTTAAAACAGCGTTAGCCGAGCTGAAACAAGATATACTAGAGATAGGAGGGCGCACCACTGAGATCGAGGAAAAGCTGGATGACATAGTGGAGGAGATCTCCAATATCCATACTGCCATTCAGGATCAATCTGCACAGATCAAGAGATTGGAGGATCAATTAGAGGATCTTGAAAATAGATCCAGAAGAGCGAATCTGCGCATCAGAAACCTGCCAGAAAGTTACTCTAATCTAACAGACACGTCCCTGTTTCTTATGGACAGAGCACATAGGGCCCTATCTGAACCTCCACAATCATCTCTGGCTAGAGATGTCATAGTGAAACTTCACTATTTTCATATCAAGGACCAGTTGATAAAAGCAGCAAGATCAGCATCATCAATTACATTTGAGGCGCATCAACTGCAAATATATACTGACCTCTCACCAACCACACTTAAAGGGACAGTCAACACCAGAATTTTTGTTGTTTTAAAAGATAGATACTCCCTTTATTACCCATTCCACAGTTTGCATAACCAGCACAATTATAATAATACACTTTTTACCTCTGTGATTAACTTGTATCTAAGCATCTTCTGACAGCCCCCTGATCACATGACATTTTATTTATTATCTATTGACTTTCATTTTAGCCAATTAGTGCAGTGTCTGCCACAATCCACGGGCGTGCTCACAATTTTATCTATAGGGTTTACCTGAACTAGCTCTCCCCTGCTGTGAAAAGCAAATATAAAAGCATGTGATTAGAGGTGGCCTTCAAGGGCTTAGAAATTATCATATGAGCCTTCCTAGGTCTAGCTTTCAACTAAGAATACCAAAAGAACAAAGCAAAATTGGTGATAAAAGTAAATTAGAAAGTTGTTTAAAATAACATGCCCTATTTGAAATATGAAAGTTTATTTTGGACTTGACTCTCCCTTTAAACGACAAAGAGAATTAAAACCCATTTTATCCATTCTTACAAACGCACAGATCAAGTATAGGTGGAACTTTCCTTTCAAGCTCATGTTTACCCACCAGAACAATACCCACTCCTGTTCCACCCTGGAAGAAGGCCAGCACATCCTCCGAAGGCTACGACTACTACCGGACCAGCAAAGTCCAACCCCCCAGCCTAAGCCACAACGAAAATCGTTCCAATGAGATTGGACTAAAGTTGGGAAACAGAAAAAGACTAAGAAAGACTTGAAAGATCCCACAACCATGGACTGGGAGCTCAAACGCTAGAAGCTGAAGCACAGGTTACCTGATCTGAGTATTAAAAGACTAGCTTAAGATACTCTTAATTGCCTCTCTGAGGCTAGATATAAATGTTATCACTACTGTTATAGTCATATATATAGTTAGATGGATCTGTTTTGATGTAACATTGAATTCCCTTTAGGGAAAATTAACAGTTAGTTAAGAGTTATATGTTAAGGGCCACAATCTCACCGCACCAATCCTATACCTTCTTCTAATGTTAAATGGTAAGGATCATAACTGCACCTCACTAATCTTATACCTTCTTTCTAGGCCATGGGTTCATTGCCTGTGGGGGACCTCTATCACAGTTTCTAACCCCCCTCCCCTTACTAAACCCCTACCCCACCCTAACTATTCCTACTTTCTTTGGTTACTAAGTTAATAGCAAATGGTATATTGCTGCTGTCCGACTTCTCACATACCTGTTTACTATGGTTAAATTGTTTATATATATATATATATATATATATATATATATATATATATATATATATATATATATATATATATGTTTATTATATGGAATATTGTCATGTTTTATCTCAATTACAATAGAAACATTGTGTTTTTGCTCTACAACCCATCTCAACTGATTACTCCAGAAAAAACAAAGAGAAAGGTATCCTTACACTCATTCCCTGAGCCTTATGCCCGGGTCCTATACTACAACACTATTTACTTTACATTGCAGGCCTGAGAGTTCGATCTGAGCCTTTAATTCCTGCAGGAGGTATGAAACTATCTAGGTTTATCAGAAATTTATTAGCAAAACAAAAGTTATGAATACATTATGTCACCAATTAAAATAATTTCCCACAATGTACGGGGTCTCCACTCTAACATTAAGAGGAAAAAGGCACTATCAGAATACAAATCACTAAACGCACAAATCATAATGTTACAGGAAACACACTTTACCAGGGCCAGTACCCCCAAATATTGGGACAGATCATATCTACAACAATTTCATGCCATTAGCCCTAAAAAAAAACAAGGGTGTCTCCATCCTTTTCCATGCATCTCTTAACTTTAAGGAAGAGGAAGTAATTACTGATACTGAGGGTAGGTACTTAACAGTTAGAGGACTTATTCACAATACTCCAGTAATCCTGGGCAACGTGTACGCTCCAAATGAGAACCAATCCTCTTTCATGTCTAAAGTAAGCAAGCAACTAACATTATGGAAAAAATATAAAATGATCATAGTAGGCGATTTCAACCTGACTCTTAACAATCAAGTTGATAGGGCTAGAAATGCAGCACAAGCCTCGCAGATACCAGTTTACAATCAAAACATCCTAGGTGACTTCCTCCTTGACCACAATCTGATTGATGCATGGAGAATGACCAACAAACACACACGTGATTATACATTTTATTCACCAGTACATAAATCCTATTCTAGGATTGATTACATCCTCATAAGCCAAATCCTAATCCCATTATTAACTACAGCAAACATTCATACTTGTACTTGGACTGATCACGCATTAGTGGAAGCGAAGTTAAACGGTTTCACTAACCATAATAGAACACAAAATTGGGTCCTCAACCCCAGGCTACTTGGGAATCAGTTGATTGTCCAAAACATTCATAAAAATATAACCCAGTTTCTAGAAACCAACACAGGTACCACTACTAATCCACTATTCACATGGGGAGCCTTAAAGGCCTCAATCAGAGGAAATCTTATAGATGAGTCGTCCAAACTCAATAACGCTCACAGACATAGACTAGAGACACTAAAAAGAGAGATTGAAGATTTAAGACGTAGCGAAATTAACCACCCGCGTAGGAAGACAGCCCAATTATTAAAGCAAAGAGTTAATGACTGCAGACACCCAAGCTCTGAATGCACCAATTACCTTAGCTGAAGTATTATTAGCAATCAAACTAACTTATCAAATCAATTAAAACCCAACAAGGCACCAGGACCCGATGGATATACAGGTGCTTTCTACAAAACATTTAAAAATATTATAGCCCCACAATTAGTGACAATCTTCGGATGGTGTAATGTACACACCGCCTAAATGAAAGGCAGAGGTAATGAATGAGAACGTACCTAATGAGATGTGTGTAAGAGGTTTTAATCCTAACAAAGACACATAAAAGCATACAATAAAACAGTGATGATAAAATCAGTAAAATTATACAATAAAAATTAGCATGGATTCATGTGAACTGTACAGTAATTGCAAACGACAGGTAAATAACAATAATTGCAAGTGAGAAGAAGGTGGACCTGTGCAATAATTACAAGTGACAGGTGAAGTGCATAAAGTTGGTATAAGTACCAAATATGAAGCTGGTGAGCAACAGTGGATGGCAAAAGCAAAAATAAAAGTCCAGCAACAAATGAAATACAAATGTCCTGCAAATATCCAAAAGTCAATTGTGTCAATTAATCCTATGTGAAAAAAAAGGGGTCAAAATTGTGATCAAAAAATTATTCCTAGGTGAAGTGAAGCAAGTGGAAAAATCCAAAAAGTGTAAAAATGAGAAATATATATCAACAATTAACAAAAAATTATGAAAAATGTGAAGATAAAAATAAATGCAATGAGTGAAGGTGATGTAGTAATCCTCAATGAGAAAACCAAAGGTGGGGTGCTATATACTTCTTGTATTTCATATATAGTTCTGCAAGTCCCTGTAAAAAAGTAAAAAATAATAGTGTAGATGGTACAGGTCTATTGAATAATATTGAAATAGTTCTTACAAGTTGTCAACGCGTTTCGGCCTATATAAGGCCTTTTTCAAGACAGTAATAAAGTTTGGGGCATCATCACTGGCTTTATATATGGTGACTGAACAAATCATAAATGGTCATTTTGGCACCAAAATAGTGATACGCCCACTTCCTGTTTAGGGAATTATGGGTTTTTGGGATGTATAGAGATAATTAAAAATGGTGATTCGCCCACTTCCTGTTTAGGGAATTATGGGTTTTTGAGATGCATCAAGATTATTGAAAATCTAGTTATAGCATAAAGCTTATAAAACTTATGTAACCAAGTCTCTACATTTAAGTTGTGATGATAACTCTTGTTCACCTTGTAGAATCTCCTAAATTAAGGAGACTTTATGTATGTATACCATATTCTTTTGACTGTCCATGTAGACATCCTTATTGTACTTACCGAGCAAATATTGTTAGACCTATGATTGTAAAAGAAATTGATGAACCTGCTGTTGTTATTAACAAGTTTATTTTACAATAAAAATTACTTTTGGAAAAAAAAAACTTATGTAACCTAGAAGCGTAGGTGCATAATCCTAATATAGTGATGTTGACGTATGTATCACTGACCGTTCCATGTGTGTATGTTGATCGGCCGTGTCCGTAGCATCATTTCCGGTATAGGTAAATGACGTAATTTCCGGTATAGGTAAATGACGTAATTTCCGGTATAGGTAAATGACGTAATTTCCGGTATAGGTAAATTACGTAATTTCCGGTATAGGTAAATGACGTCATTTCCGGTTTCGCTTTTACCGGAAATGTATATGGGGATACTTAAAAGTGACACATAGCTATCGGCAGTTATGAAAAGGGAAATTCCAGTAGTTAAGGATATCGGGAACATGATCCCGAACTGGTGACAGTTAAACAAGACCATAATATGAGAACATGTATATCTGGCTCCTAGTATGAGACCTCAGAAAAAATCTGGCTCCTAGCATGAGACCTCAGAAAAAATAGCATTTGGTCATGTAGAACTGATCATGTAGAACTGATCCGGAGGGGATAGGGATAAAACAGACAATCCAAAAAACAATTATAATAAGAATCCTTACAAAATATAATTATAAGTGAATATATTAGCCTCATTCATATCGTCATTTACGGTGCGGATAAGTGGCATTATTTCCGGGGCCGGAAATGTGCAAAGGGAAATTTATATATCATGATCATAATCCCAAACAAGGAGGAGGGTGGATTCATTGAATAGATCCATAATATTAACTTTGTAGGTGAATATAATATTAACCTTGTAAGTGGATACATAATATTAACTGTTAAATCCAGACACAAGAAATGTGTGTAAAATATAAATAAATATACTTAAGCTATTACTTATAATAAAGCATTAACAAAAACAATAAAATGAGATAAGTAGGATATAGAGTATAGGAAAGGGATATTTACGTCAGTTAGAATCTACTCCAACACTGGAGAAGATAATTAGGTGTCAGGGTATATGAATATTATAAATGAAAATTATATATATATAATTTTCATTTACTGTATATAGTTGGCGAGACCACAGGATTAATTAAATATGAGGCTATAGTTCTATTTCAATGTAAATCACAACCTCCCTGCCAAATGGTTTTGGCTGGGTGAAGACACGTTTATCCTAATTAAAAGATAACATAGCTTTTGAAGCTCACAGCCTTGCAGGGGGTAGCAAACAGGGAACGTATGGAGACGACATTCTGAGCCTAAAACTAGATAAGTAAGTAAAATTCTGACTACATAGTGATTAGCATAGACTTATTAATTACCCCTGCCTGTGTATTGAGGCAGTGAGGGTTTGACCGGCAGAGACACATGTTTTAAATTGTACTCTTGGAACCATTGTTAAAAGACAGCATAGAAATGAATACATATATATATATATATATATTCAGACAAAATATTTAATATATATACCTTAGACTGTATTACATGTCTATAATGCAGATTGAAATAAATTAAATGAATAACTGCATTAGTAGATATAAAATGTTTAAATTATTCCAAAATAAATAAATTTTTTCTGTTTTCCAGGAAGCTAATGGAAAATGAAAGGAAGAACATTAATGGATATAAAATTGTCTGTTCGTATAATATTAAATATATATGTCTGCTAAATGAAAAATATAAATAACCTAACCTTTTATTTTTCAGGCCTGGTTAACAAATAAAGAAGTACACCGAATGCGAAATATGCTGTGTTTATATATAAATGTGGGGAAATGACCTGGTGACATTTTAAATGGATTTTAAGCTAATCAGTTAGCAGTATCAATTACTTTGAAATGATATAATGTTAAAAACATAATGCGTTTTGTATTGGGGTAATCAGAAAAATTATATGATACTACCCCATCTATAATTAATATTCGTCGAGATTACGAGTTTTTGTCGGTAATGGTGTGCGTGTCTAATGCACAGTTTTCCCTCACCGCTCACTTAAGACAACGCTGGTATTACAGGTTTTTTTAAAACCGGCGTTATCCGCAAAAAGGTGAGCGTAGAGCAAAATTTAGCTCCACATCTCACCTCAATACCAGCGTTGCTTACAGTAGCGGTGAGCAGGTAAAACGTTCTCGTGCATGATTTCCCCATAGGAAACAATGGGGCAGATTCATCTTAAAAAAACACCTGCAAAAAAGCAGCGTTAAGCTTCTAACGCAGTCCCATTGATTCCTATGGGGAAATAAAATTTATGTCTACACCTAACACCCTAACATGAACCCTAACATGAACCCTGTGTCTAAACACCCCTAATCTTACTCTTATTAAACCCTTATCTGCCGCCCCCGACATCGCTGCCACCTGCATTATATTTTTAACCCCTAATCTGCCGCTCCGGACACCGCCGCCACCTACATTATCCCTATGAACCCCTAATCTGCTGCCCCCAACATCGCCGACATCTACATACTATTTATTAACCCCTAATCTGCCCCCCCCAATGTCGCCGCAACCTACCTACATTTATTAACCCCTAATCTGCCGCCCCATCATCGCCGCTACTATATTACATTTATTAACCCCTAAACCTAAGTCTAAACCTAAGTCTAACACCCCCTAACTTAAATATAATTTAAATAAAACGAAATAAAATCACTACAATTAAATAAATTAATCCTATTTAAAACTAAATACTTACCTATAAAATAAACCATAAGATAGCTACAATATAACTAATAGTTACATGTGTATCTATTTTAGGATTTATTTTTATTTTACAGGCAACTTTGTATTTATTTTAACTAGGTAGAATAGTTATTAAATAGTTATTAACTATTTAATAACTACCTAGTTAAAATAAGTACAAATTTACCTGTAAAATAAATCCTAACCTAAATTACAATTACACCTAACACTACACTATAATTAAATTAATTACCTAAACTAACTACAATTAACTACAATTAAATTAAATAAACTAAAGTACAAAAAAACAAACACTAAATTACAGAAAATAAAAAAATAATTACAAGAATTTTAAACTAATTACACCTAATCTAATCCCCCTAATAAAATAAAAAAGCCCCACAAAATAATAAAATTCCCTACCCTATAATAAATTACAAATAGCCCTTAAAAGGGCTTTTTGCGGGGCATTGCCCCAAAGTAATCAGCTCTATTACCTGTAAAAAAAATACAATAACCACCCCAACATTAAAACCCACCACCCACACACCCAACCCTACTCTAAAACCCACCCAATCCCCCCTTAATAAAACCTAAACTAACCCCTTGAAGATCACCCTACCTTGAGCCGTCTTCACCCAGCCGGGCAAAAGAGGTGTTCCAGAGGGGCAGAAGTCTTCATCCGATCCGGGCTGAAGAGGACTTCCAGACGGGCAGAAGGCTTCATCCAGGCGGCATCTTCTATCTTCATCCATCCGGAGCGGAGCGGGCCCATCTTGAAGCCAGCCGACGCAGAGCATCCTCTTCTTCCGACGACTCCCGACGAATGAAGGTTCCTTTAAATGATGTCATCCAAGATGGCATCCCTTGAATTCCGATTGGCTGATAGGATTCTATCAGCCAATCGGAATTAAGGTAGGAAAAATACTATTGGCTGATGCAATCAGCCAATAGAATTGAGCTCGCATTCTATTGGCTGATTGGAACAGCCAATAGAATGCGAGCTCAATCCTATTGGCTGATTGGATCAGCCAATAGGATTGAACTTCAATCCTATTGGCTGATCCAATCAGCCAATAGGATTTTTCCTACCTTAATTCCCATTGAAAATATAGGATACGCAATTTACGTAAGGGGATTTGCGGTAAGCTCGAGTCGCGAAATAAGAGTGAGCGGTACACCTGTACCTGCCGGACTCGTAATACCAGCGGGCGTTAAAAAACAGCGTTGGGACCTCTCAACGCTGCTTTTTAAGGCTAACGCAAGACTCGTAATCTAGCAGATTGTGATTTATTAATGCAATAAATTATAGTATGTTTAATATAATTATTGTATGGGAAGATATTTAAACTGACAGTGTGGGATAAATGTTAGAAATGATTAAATGTATTGCTGTTTGTTTGTCATGTTGCCCCCCGATGGCCAGAATCCAGTATAACAGTCAAAAGATTGGACTGTTAAAAGATGCGTTTCCATAGTAACAATACATTGCATAGGGCCAATAAGAGAGATGCTTCCCAGGTGACCAATGGGATGATCAGTTTCCGCAAGGGCCTCCCACATGGTTTCATCAATGATTAAAACATATATAAGCTAAATGCAAGAAAGGAAAAGGACAGGCTGCTGACCTTGAGTGATAACTGACTGCTGGGCGATTGAAATACAATCATTCTAAGCAAGCTGACTACCTTTTCTCATTGATTTACAAATTTACTTATTTGTCTTCTGAGATGAAACAAGAAGTTTTTGGTAACTGAATTATCGATTTTGGTCATTTTGGTAAAGTATAAAAGGTTGCTAATTACAGGTAATATTTTAAAACAAAATATATGCATAGTCACTGCAGTTAAATTACAACTGATAGACTTAAAGAGCATTATTTATATTAGAATTATATTCATAGTCCTGAATAGTGTTAAGCTTGCCTTCTGTATGCTAAATCAAACATTCATTGTTGCAATAAGTGATAGATTAAGGAGAGCAGTTTCTATTTTAGCTTATATTCATAGCCTGTGTATTTTAAACTAATCCTAAATTTTAAGTTGTTTATCTTTGCAAATATATATATATATATATATATATATATATATATATATATATATATATATATATATATATATATATATATCTTAGAACTGGTCTTAATTGTAAGTAACTAACGGCTAGATTTAGAGTTTTGTCGGTAAGGACCCGCGTATCTAACGCTGGCTTTTTTCTGGCCGCACCTTTAAAATAACTCTGGTATTGAGAGTCCACAGAATGGCTGCGTTAGGCTCCAAAAAAGGAGCGTAGAGCATATTTAACGCAACTTCAACTCTCAATACCAGAGTTGCTTACGGACGCGGCCAGCCTCAAAAACGTGCTTGTGCACGATTCCTCCATAGGAAACAATGGGGCTGTTTGAGCTGAAAAAAAAAAACTAACACCTGCAATAAAGCCGCGTTCAGCTCCTAGCGCAGCCCTATTGTTTGCTATGGGGAAACACTTCCTACGTCTGCACCTAACACTCTAACATGTACCCCGAGTCTAAACACCCCTAACCTTACACTTATTAACCCCTATTCTGCCGCCCCCGCTATCGCTGACCCCTGTATATTATTTTTAACCCCTAATCTGCCGCTCCGTAAACCGCCGCTACTTACATTATCCCTATGTACCCCTAATCTGCTGCCCCTAACACCGCCGACCCCTATATTATATTTATTAACCCCTAATCTGCCCCCCACAACGTCGCCTCCACCTGCCTACACTTATTAACCCCTAATCTGCCGAGCGGACCGCACCGCTATTATTATAAAGTTATTAACCCCTAATCCGCCTCACTAACCCTATAATAAATAGTATTAACCCCTAATCTGCCCTCCCTAACATCGCCAACACCTAACTTCAATTATTAACCCCTAATCTGCCGACTGGAGCTCACCGCTATTCTAATAAATGTATTAACCCCTAAAGCTAAGTCTAACCCTAACACTAACACCCCCCTAAATTAAATATAATTTTAATCTAATATAGCTACAATATAAATTATAATGATATTATAGCTATTTTAGGATTAATATTTATTTTACAGGTAACTTTGTATTTATTTTAACCAGGTACAATAGCTATTAAATAGTTAAGAACTATTTAATAGCTAAAATAGTTAAAATAATTACAAATTTACCTGTAAAATAAATCCTAACCTAAGTTACAATTAAACCTAACACTACACTATCAATAAATTAATTAAATAAAATACCTATAATTGACGGGGCGGAGCAAGCCATCAAGCTGAGCAGAAGCTAAGCACCAGAGCTCCGTGAAATTTACACTATTTTCTGGCAATCCTGCCTATAATTTGGGGTTAATTCTCCCCCACTAGCAGTGGGATAGTGCCCAACTGTGGTCCGCTTCTCTGGACGTGTTTTGGAGCATTCCGGTACGAGCCTTTAATTTACCGGAAGAGGAGAACCGGCACATATTCAGGAAAGGCCGGGGCTTCGGCCTACAGCGGATCCCGCGATCACAACAAACTGACCGGAAAGGCCTCTAAAAGTGGCGATCCAGCTGTACAGACCCTGGCAAATCACAGAGTAGGTCCTACAGTGAGGAGATTGCGTTCGAACAGGGGTTATCCTTAAGGACAGCTGAATTGCAAGGAGCGGGCTGGCGCCATCTTGTCCCACATGTAAGTGCGCAATCTTCATCACACAAGTACACTTGGCCCATCTACAGCTCTGCACAGTGCCAATTCCCCATAGACTCATATGATACCTGCTCTCTGGATATATTGAGGTCCCTGCCTCCATCCTATAATATATGGGGTACTGATTCTGCAGCCTAAGTCTGTGAGGCACTACCAGGCTACACATTAAGTGCTGGCTCCAGACCCCTTCAGCGACCACCAGACTGAGAGGAATAAGGGTTTAAAAACACCTCACAATCACCTCTACCCTCTCGCACTGCAAAAAACCCCAGGGACTGAGACATTTATTCCCCAGTAATTAACAGAGCACTCCCAATATACTGAGTTTTATCTTATTAATTTTTCTTTATTTTTGTGCCACTATTCCTGATTTATCCTCATAAAGCAGTCAAGAGTGCAGTCACTTAGTGAAGCTCCATTTCCATTCTTCCCTACATATTTTAATCAGTACTCAACAAGTGACCTCCAGGCCTGCCATAGACCACTGTCTTCTCATTTCAGACTGAAGCCTCAGCACTCTAAAGCTTGAGTGCGCTGTGTTAACACCCCAGGAGGATAGTAGAGGTGCAGATTTCATTTTTCACTACAGCTCTCTCACAGGTCTCTCCCCTCCCTTTCCCGCCGGCCCTGATTGCCTGCGGGTCATACCCCTATACCCTCTCCCACATCGTCCTAAGGGGACAATTCCCCAGGGGAGAGACTAGACCAGAATACACACCCTAGTGAAAACCACCTCAGCTCCCAGGCCTCACGGCACAACTATCAACTAGCTCAGCTTCAATTTGTATGTGATGCCAGGAACTGTGCAAACAATGTGCTAGCTCTATGCATTGATGCCATAGCCCCAGTCAGCCCTGAAGCTGATTTCTTTATAGTGCAAACCAGTCTTTCACTTTTCCCACTATTTACCTTTTATATCTCATGCCACTACAATTACAAAAGCACAAGATGCCACAATCCTTTAAAAGAAAACAAAATTCCCACAAAACTCCGAAAAGAACAGTGGCGGACCACTTTAGCCAACACACATCCAGGCAACAATCTGGCTCGGAAGAGGATGCCTCAGACACAAGCAGCCTTAACGATGCTCGCATCAGAACAACACTTTCCCAGGCCACAGGCCGCCTACAACACCAAGATGCTGACACTGATAACAACCTAATGGACTCTATCAAGTCGCTCCTGGCCTCGCATCACGACTCCCTCTCCAAGAAGTTTGATAAGGGACATGCTGATCTGAAAAGAACAGATGCGCTGGAACGCAAGCAGGAAGATCTCAGAGTAGACCACGGCAATCTCTTAGATTACTCGCAGAGTCTGGCAGAGCAGATCACTGACCTCGAGCTCAAACTTGCAGACCTTGAGGATAGGACTCGCCGCAACAATATTAGGGTGAAAGGTATCCCTGAATCTGTGCCCCTGCAGGAACTCGAAAAATTCCTCCATGACTTTTTTGTTGCAGTCCTAGGTCCGGAGATTGAGAAAGAGATGCTCCTCGATAGAGCCCATAGAGCCCTGAGGCCGAGGACGGCCGAGGGCGATAAACCAAGAGATGTTGTCGCCCGGCTACATTATTACACTTTTCGAGAGAAACTTCTGAGAGCCCTGGCAGGGGACAAGTCACTCCCAGAGCAGTATGCTGACATTCAGGTCTTCCAAGATCTCTCTCCCCACACTCTCCAGATAAGAAGACATTACCAACCCTACACTAAAATCTTGAGAGACAAGGGCATTAAATACAGGTGGGGCTTCCCTGTCAAGCTATACATCAATAAAGATGGTCAACAATATGCGGCATCCTCACCTCAACAGGCAAGGGAATTACTTCAAAGATGGAGCCTACTGCCACAAGACCCACTGATACCATCCCAAGCAATTGTACCTGGTAGAGGCCTGAGAGCATCAGCCCCTGAGTGGGGCTCCCTTCCACAGAGACCCAGCAGTGACCAGAGGAATACCTCAATTTCTAAGACTAGAGACACTCCCTCGTGAGATACTCCATCCTGGTCATTGCTCTGATGTGCATATAGTTATCTCCCCAATTGGGGGCTTACAATTGAGGGACTCTTTATTACTGCAGAGACTGACTCGTGTGTACCGAGGGTACACGAAGATTGGTGAGACTGCTAAGACATAATGGATGTTTTCTCTTTTTTACATTAATGTTCTCTGGCTATCTCCTCTCCTCGCCTCCCCTCCACTTCCTTCTTGTTTTCTTTTCCTTTTTCTTTTTTTCAACTACTCTTCTTCTCTTCCTTCTTTTCCCCTCCCTTTCTTACTCTACCTCCTTGTGCCTGTAATTATCTGTAAATTGTACTTATCTAACTCATTAAGGCCAGTCAAACGAAGTTGTAACCTGTGGCTCACTATGTTCCAGCACTTTTCTTAGATGACCACTGCGTAGTGAGGCACCTTCCCTAATTATACTAAAGGGATATCCCACGGTAGTAGAGTACATTAACAACAGCTCTACACTCCCACTCTAGATTGCCTACTCCCTCTAGATAAATGAGTGCTACGTAAGAGAAGTGATTCCCCACCCCCCTTTTTTCACCCCATTGCTTAGGTGCGCTCTATCTAGAGTTGCGCTTGCCTTAATCTTCAGTTAAGAGGAATAACTAAGAGGTAACGTGTACAGTAAATAGCTTTACACCCCCGCCTTGGGTAACACAGCACCTAGAATAAAAAAGACTACGCATGCCTGAATATCCTTGCCCCTCTAAACTACAACTACTGAAGTAGCTGTCTCTCTCCTTACTGGGATAGGCAGGAGCTGGGGTCCCTTGAACACCTATTTGGCATTCATCTCCCATTAAATAACAGCCTGAGTTCCCTGAACTACATAATCCCTAAATTGGTTCTTTTGGGCTGATGGTCATCATTATGTGATGTTATTTGTATCCATGTTGTTACTGTTTACTCTGTTGATGTTTTTACTGGTATTTATGTATGTACCTCAAGTTATATAAGATGTCTAAAAACCAATATTTGCTCAGAATCCTCAACCTGGCGACCACCAGGTCCTCACGTTGCTGCTGTTCTGACTGATATTTATGCATATACCTCACAAAGGTCAGATGGCTATCGTCAGGAGTTGCACACTTTTTTAATCCCCACTAGCGACCAATATCCCTAATGTTAAGTACATTATTTATAGCTATCCATACACACCCTTAACATATGCCCCATTGACTGTGTTGATCTCATACCATTTATACTAACAGTCCCCCCACCTGTGCCTGATCAACCAGGAATTAGATTAGTTCTCAACTTGGTGGCCGTCAGACTCACATGAGATATTAGCTCCAAGGTACAAGATCGACACCCCCCCCAAGCATAGCCCCTGCGAACTGACGATGGCCATCATATATTGTCTGTTTATAAGGATGTTGATGTTGTTTATTGTTGTTTTTCCTGTTATTGCTTTGGGCTGTTCATCCTAATACCTCTGTTCATAATAGCAGAAATTCGGGGCCTGGAATATCTTCCCCCACAAGAGCACCGTGTATACATATAACCACCCTTGAGGAGACATTATGGACAGAGACCCATAAGTACACACTAACACACGAGTCTTCCATTCTCCCCCCCAATCTTCATTCTTGCAGACCTGAGATTAGACTTCCCGTACCCCAATTTTTCTCTTAACCTTATACCAGAGATAACGGTGTGCACCCATTACAGTAATATAGTGTCAGACCCTCGCTTACAGCGAGAAAATTACAATAGTGACTGGGGGCGAGAGAGAGGGGGGGAAGGGTTTTCTCTTTCTCTCTCTTTCCCTCTCTCTCTCTCTCCCTATTCTTGCACGTTTCAAACTGACTGACTGGGGCTCGGCTATCTCTGCTGGCCTCTCCCCCCCACATATCTATAGTTGTGCTCTCCAACTGTTAGTTGTGAGATCACTCATTGTGATAGTGTTTATATACACATCGACATACGCTAGTAGCGCTTGAACCTCACGACATCCTGCTCGTGGCCTGAAGTGCTCCAACACCCGCCTCCCTCCTTTTCCCACCCATATCCCCCCGTCCCCACTTACCTGCGCCACCCCCTCTAAAACCTTTCCCCTTACCCGCAATTGAGGTCCTCATTTGTTACCCAGGAGGAGCCCGCTCATAACATGGCTCCCGTTTTGGCTGCCACCCTGAACGCCCAGGGACTTAACTCGCCTACTAAAAGGAGTCTCCTGCATCACTACCTATTCGCCCACAAAATACACTTAATGTTCTTGCAGGAGACCCACTGGGAAAGGGGCTCTAAACAGCCCAGGAGTTCCCCTTTATATCCGATCTGTGAAACTGCCTCCTATACGAAAAAAAAAGAGGGGTTGCCATAATGATCCATCGTGATGTCAGTTGTAAGATAGATCATATTGAACGAGACCCTAAGGGTAGGTTCCTTATTCTAGTTTGTGTCCTGAATGGAGCCCCCTACACGTTGGCTTCCATCTATGCCCCGAATTCGGGACAGATCCCCTTTCTCCGAAAATTCTTGAACAAGCTAGATCCAATCAAGAGAGGACATCTCTTGGTGGGGGGCGATCTGAATTTGGTCTGGAACCCAGTGCTAGACAAGAAAAAAAACACAAACCACCCAACCGACCGTAACCTACTTTCACTCTCAATTGCCTTTCGTAGGCTAATGTATCAATTTGGACTGTTTGATGTCTGGAGATGTTTAGCTCCGACCGAACTAGACTACACACACCACTCGGTGCCCCATAATTCATACTCTCGGTTGGATTATCTGCTCTGCGACTCATGGACACTTGACAAATTTGCTGGATCAAGGATCAGGCCCTGTCCGTGGTCAGACCACGATATGGTTAGTGCCCAACTCTTAGACTTACAGTCCCCTGACGGTAGGCCGTCCTGGAAGCTTCCAGACCAGTGTCTCGCGGAAACAGAGATTCCACTTCTAAATGAAATCATCCTAGATTTCTTAGCACACAATGACACTGGAGATACGAGTCTTGAAATAGTCTGGGCCACCCTCAAAGCGTACTTGAGAGGTCATTTCATAAAGAAAAAGGCCCAATGGAAAGCGGCTCATAAGATTCCCTTATCAAAGCTGTATGCCGAACTAAGGCTCCTAGAGAAGGCCAACAAAAAAGCCCCGGACCCCACTCTTGCCACCCAGGTGGGGGCAATAAGGTCTGAGATCAATAAACGAGAGCTTTTAAAAGTGCAAACCAACCTATTCAAATTAAAACAAATATACTATAGTAAAGGGAACAAGGCCGATAGGCTTTTGGCCCGCAAACTTCGTAATAGGGCGGTTGCCAGTAGGATCCCGGCCATCAACTCTGGCCGTGGCATGGTCTGCTCTCCTAAGGAGATTGGTCAAGCCTTCTCAGACTATTATGCTACCCTTTATGATCTAGACAGTGGCTCTAATGACCCACCGGCGAGTGGTGGGGAGTTGGGGCAATTCTTAACCAAGTTGCGTCTACCACAGCTGAGTGAAGAGTCTGCAGCAGACCTTGATAGACCATTCACCTTAGAGGAAGTGAAGGCGGCCGTGCTGTCCCTTAAACCCCACAAGGCCCCTGGTCCGGATGGCTTCTCTACCCTCTTCTACAGAACCTTTGTGTCTCTTCTTTCTCCTCTTCTACTCCGACTGTTTAACGATGTGGCTAAAGGAGGCAAGATGTTAGGGGAATTCCTGGAGGCTACTATTATGACCATCCCTAAAGAAGGGAAGGACCCCAAGGAATGCGGGAGCTACAGGCCTATCTCCCTTATAAATGTGGACATCAAGATATATTCTAAAGTTCTTGCGACAAGACTAGGGAAACACCTCCCTTCCATAATCCATCTAGACCAAGTCGGATTTGTCCAAGGCAGACAGGGCTCTGACAATACCCGTAGAATGCTGAACATCTTCGCTGAATCACACGACATGGGCCTGCCCCTTCTCACCCTGTCATTGGATGCCAAAAAGGCCTTCGACAGGGTGAGATGGGAATATATGTTTGAGACTCTGAGAACATTTGGGATCCCGCTCTCATTCTGTAGGGCAGTTGAGGCCCTATATACCCTTCCCACAGCGGTGGTTAAGGGGCTAGGTTTTTGCTCCCCTAAGATACACATACGTAATGGAACGAGGCAGGGATGCCCCCTGTCGCCGCTCCTTTTTGCGATGGTTATGGAACCATTAGCGGAAGCCATTAGGCAGGACACCCAAATCCAGGGTCTGTTACTGCATGATTCAGTACAAAAAGTGGCATTATTCGCTGATGATCTTACACTTTTCATTGCCGAGCCGACCTCATCACTCCCACCGCTGATGGCTCTTATTGAAAGATTCGGTGTACTCTCTAACTACAAAATAAATGTAGCCAAGACGGAGGCGTTCTCGATTCATTTAGATTTTCAAGAACAGAGAACCTTGCGACAGCAATACTCCTTCAAATGGTCTACTAGAGGTATCCGGCACCTTGGGGTCTTCTTGTCTCATGACAAGGAGACGGTCCTCCATGAGAACTACCACACCTTGTTGAAGGCGGTTGACAAACACCTGAGAGCAAAGAAATATGACGAACTCTCCTGGATGGGAAGAATTGCAGCTCTGAAAATGATGCTACTACCCAAGCTAACGTACATTATGCGATGTATTCCCCTCCCAGTCCCAGATAAACTTCTGAAAAATTTTCAGACCCTTTTTAATAGATATGTCTGGAACAACAAGAAACCCAGAGTCGCGGCCTCAATCTTACAGTCCCCCCTAGATCTGGGAGGGCTGGGATTGCCAAGCGTGAAGATGTACTATGAGGCGGCAATGATCTCTCATGTCTCAGCTTGGGGACGAGACCCCCCCCCCACGAGATGGAGGGACCTGGAACAGGCATCATTACCTGCCTATATAGATCTATCTGATTTGCTGTGGTTCCCCCCGCATCTTGCTACCGTACACACCATCTCTAACTCAATCGTTAGAGGATGCCAAATGCTATGGTACAAATTACGACACCACACACAGATCGCCCCCCATCCCTCTCCTATTTAACCTGTACTCCCCATACTTCAGACCCTCCCCAATATGAGACTGAACTGGTGGCGGCAGATCGGAATTTTGACAGTAGGCGACTTCTATGTAGAAGATCGGCTACTAACACAAGACGAGATGGTGGCAAACTTTGAGGTCCAGAGGCAATTGGCATTTGAACTTCTAAGATTAAGATCCCTACTAAAAGCCTGGGGGTTCCTGAGAGATGCCCCACGGCCTCTTACGGCTTGGGAAGCTCGATGGAAAACGGGTCTCCAGACCTATAAACCCCTCACGGCACACTATCGATGCCTACTGGTTCCCCCCACAATTCCTAAGACGAGACACATGCTCTCCTGGGAGACAGAATTACAAACGGTATACTCCCCCAAGAAATGGACATTGGCCATCGCCAAGACCAAGGCGGCCTTACATTGCACCACGATGTACGAGCTCTACTTTAAAATGCTCACCAGGTGGCATCTGGTCCCAACCAGACTGCAGACCCTCTACCCTAATCACTCCCCTTCCTGCTGGAGAAACTGTGGTGGCATTGGCACCCCACTACACACCTGGTGGACTTGTCCCAACCTAAAAGCGCTCTGGGGTAAGACCAGTAAGATTTGTTGCTTGATGGGTCTTCCAGAGATAAAGGACCCCGGAATAGCCCTTCTCCACTTGGGCTTAGAGAAAGTGCCTCCGCACCAGAGAACCCTTCTTATATATATACTCACCTCAGTTAAAATGGCAATTGCCAGGAACTGGAAGAAAGTGCACCCTCCAAAATGGCAGAGTGTAATGGAATACCTGAACTATGTTAAGTCCATGGAAGACTTTGTCTACAGAATCCGGCGCAAGTCGGAAACTTTTTGTCTTGTATGGGAACCCTGGGAAGCTTACCTGCAGAGCCTCAGAGCTAAATCCTAGGACTCCCTGCCCCCTAGTGTTACTGGCCCCCGATACGGGTCCAGGACGGTCTGTCCACCCTTCTCCCCCCCCCACCCCCCCCTCCACTCAATGATCTCCCCCCCCCCTCCCCCCCCTCCTTATCTAATATCCTCTCCCCCCTCAAAGGGGGTACTTCAGCCCGCAACAGCGCAAAGATGACTGAATCTTGATTTCACCCTCTTGGAGCGGTGGCCCTTGTTGGCCCCTTGTATCCGCTCAGCTGCTTATACAGGCAATATCCACATAGCAACCGACTACTAGCGTTATTCCGCTTTTATAAAGCAGATCAAAAGGCGGAATAAAAAAATAGACGCCAAAACCTTAAACCTACCAACTGACAACGACTCTCCTAACCTGTAAACGCTCCTACTCACTCCTTATTTCACCTCCCACTCAGGTATAGTTTGATCTCTAGATCTACTAGGAATGGAGGTAAAAACCTGGTTATATTATGCAATATCTATGTCATTTCAATGTAATACGAGATACCATTTTTGTGATTTTTGTGTTTACTCGATACTTGTAACGTTTGAAAGAGTTGTGATAACCTATTTATATAATAAAAAAATATTTAAAAAAAAAAAAAATACCTATAATTATCTACAATTAAACCTAACACTACACTATCAATAAATACATTAAATACAATTCCTAAATAAAAAAATATTTACAAACATTAGAAATATATTACAGCCAATCAGATTGAGCTCGCATTCTATTGGCTGATCGGAACAGCCAATAGAATGCGAGCTCAATCTGATTGGCTGATTAGATTAGCCAATCGGATTGAACTTGATTCTGATTGGCTAATTCCATCAGCCAATCAGAATATTCCTACCTTAATTCCGATTGGCTGATAGAATCCTATCAGCCAATCGGAATTCGAGGGACGCCATCTTGGATGACGTCATTTAAAGGAACCGTCATTCGTCGTTCAGTCGTCGGCCAGGATGGATGTTCCGCATCGGAGGTCTTCAGGATGCTGCCGCTCCGCTCCGGATGGATGACGATAGAAGATTCCGCTTGGATGAAGACTTCAATCGGATGGAAGACCTATTCTGCCCCGCTTGGATGAAGACTTCTACCGGATGGAGGACCTCTTCTTGCTCCGCTTGGATGAAGAATTTGGCTCGGCTGGGTGAAGACGACTCAAGGTAGGGAGATCTTCAGGGGCTTAGTGTTAGGTTTATTTAAGGGGGGTTTGGGTTAGATTAGGGGTATGTGGGTGGTGGGTTGTAATGTTGGTGGGGGGGGTATTGTATGTTTTTTTTTACAGGCAAAAGAGCTGAACTTTTTGGGGCATGCCCCGCAAAGGGCCCTGTTCAGGGCTGGTAAGGTAAAAGAGCTTTGAACTTTAGTAATTTAGAATAGGGTAGGGCATTTTTTTATTTTGGGGGACTTTGTTATTTTATTAGGGGGCTTAGAGTAGGTCTAATTAGTTTAAAATTGTTGTAATATATTTCTAATGTTTGTAAATATTTTTTTATTTTTTGTAACTTAGTTCTTTTTTATTTTTTGTACTTTAGTTAGTTTATTTCATTGTATTTATTTGTAGGAATTGTATTTAATGAATTTATTGATAGTGTAGTGTTAGGTTTAATTGTAACTTAGGTTAGGATTTATTTTACAGGTAAATTTGTAATTATTTTAACTATTTTAGCTATTAAATAGTTCTTAACTATTTAATAGCTATTGTACCTGGTTAAAATAAATACAAAGTTACCTGTAAAATAAATATTAATCCTAAAATAGCTATAATATCATTATAATTTATATTGTAGCTATATTAGGATTTATTTTACAGGTAAGTATTTAGCTTTAAATAGGAATAATTTATTTAATAAGAGTTAATTAATTTCGTTAGATTAAAATTATATTTAATTTAGGGGGGTGTTAGTGTTAGGGTTAGACTTAGCTTTAGGGGTTAATACATTTATTAGAATAGCGGTGAGCTCCAGTCGGCAGATTAGGGGTTAATAATTGAAGTTAGGTGTCGGCGATGTTAGGGAGGGCAGATTAGGGGTTAATACTATTTATTAAAGGGTTAGTGAGGCGGATTAGGGGTTAATAACTTTATTATAGTAGCGGTGCGGTCCGCTCGGCAGATTAGGGGTTAATAAGTGTAGGCAGGTGGAGGCGACGTTGAGGGGGGCAGATTAGGGGTTAATAAATATAATATAGGGGTCGGCGGTGTTAGGGGCAGCAGATTAGGGGTACATAGCTATAATGTAGGTGGCGGCTCTTTGCGGTCGGCAGATTAGGGGTTAATTATTGTAGGTAGCTGGCTGCGACGTTGTGGGGGGCAGATTAGGGGTTAATAAATATAATATAGGGGTCGGCAGTGTTAGGGGCAGCAGATTAGGGGTACATAAGTATAACGTAGGTGGCGGTCGGCAGATTAGGGGTTAAAAAAATTTAATCGAGTGTCGGCGATGTGGGGGGGCCTCGGTTTAGGGGTACATAGGTAGTTTATGGGTGTTAGTGTACTTTAGAGCACAGTAGTTAAGAGCTTTATGAACCGGCGTTAGCCCAGAAAGCTCTTAACTACTGACTTTTTTCTACGGCTGGAGTTTGGTCGTTAGATTTCTAACGCTCACTTCAGACACGACTCTAAATACCGGAGTTAGAAAGATCCCATTGAAAAGATAGGATACGCAATTGACGTAAGGGGATCTGCGGTATGGAAAAGTCGCGGCTGAAAAGTGAGCGTTAGACCCTTTTTTTAATGACTCCAAATACCGGCGGTAGCCTAAAACCAGCGTTAGGAGCCTCTAACGCTGGTTTTCACGGCTACCGCCAAACTCCAAATCTAGGCCTAAGAATTTAATTCAGCTCAGATAAATTGGCATAGAGCTTGGTTATTGGCACAAATAATAAATACAATTTCTGATGTTTTAAATTGGAATTATATAGGATAAATTGTGGCTAAATAGCTGATTGTATTGCTGAATGTTTAGTGGCTTATATTTTAATCTCATTCGGCGAGATTACGAGTTCTGCGTTAGCCTTAAAAAGCAGCGTTAAGGGGTCCTAACGCTGCTTTTTATCTAACGCTGGTATTACGAGTCAGGCAGGAAAGGGTCTACCGCTCACTTTCTTTCCGTGACTCGAGGCTACCGCAAATCCCCTTACGTCAATTGCGTATCCTATCTTTTCTATGGGATTTGCCTAACGCTGGTATTACGAATCTTGGAAGAAGTGAGCGGTAGAGCCTCTGCCGACAAGACTCCAACCGCAAAAAAAGTCAGTAGTTAAGAGCTTTATGGGATTACGCCAGAACATAAAGCTCTTAACTACAGTGCTACAAAGTACACTAAAACCCATATACTACCTAGGAACCCCTAAACCGAGGCCCCCCCACATCGCAAACCCTATAATATAAATTTTTAACCCCTAATCTTCCGACCGGACATCGCCGCCACCTACATTATCCCTATGAACCCCTAATCTGCTGCCCCTAACATCACCGACACCTATATAATATTTATTAACCCCTAATCTGCCGCCCCCAACCTCGCCGCCACCTACCTACACTTATTAACCCCTAATCTGCTGACCGGACATTGCCGCCACTATAATAAATGTATTAACCCCTAAACCGCCACACTCCCGCCTCGCAAACACTATAATAAATTGTATTAACCCCTAATCTGCCCTCCCTAACATCGCCACCACCTACCTTCAATTATTAACCCCTAATCTCCCGACCCCAACGTCGCCGCTACTATAATAAATTTATGAACCCCTAAACCTAAGTCTAACCCTAACACCCCCCTAAGTTAAATATAATTTAAATTAAACAAAATAAATTTACTATAATGAAAAAAATTATTCCTATTTAAAACTAAATACTTACCTATAAAATAAACCCTAATATAGCTACAATATAACTAATAGTTACATTGTAGCTATTTTAGGATTTATATTTATTTTACAGGCAACTTTGTGTACAATAGCTATTAAATAGTTAATAACTATTTAATAGCTACCTAGTTAAAATAATTACAAAATGACCTGTAAAATAAATCCTAACCTAAGTTACAATTACACCTAACACTACATTATCAATAAATTAATTAAATAAATTAACTACAATGATCTAAACTAAAATACAATTAAATAAACTAAACTATAATAGAAAAA